>NC_090939.1:713317816-713620847 GCF_040938575.1 Ambystoma mexicanum | reverse complement strand
ATGGTGCATAGTTAGAATCCTAAAGCGAGAAAAAACGTAAGTGAAAAAGAAGAGTCAGGCAATTTCTTCCTACATATTTGGTGGAGATGTCGGGTAATGAACTCTAGTGCACCAACCAGACGTGGCATTGTATTTGTTAATAGTGTGCTGTACTTGAAGTGGATTTTAAAATAAAGGTGTATTATAGTGACTTTTAGACATTGTGAGTTGCACAGATAAGGTAAAACATGTCTGAGGCTAGTATGGAAACTTTGCATGAGTAACCAGAATCTAAATTATTTTCTCTAGACATGTGGTCATCACATACTATGAATGTGTGGAGTTAATGTTTATGTCTAGAGAGTGTAAATGAAGCACCTGATACATTTTTTGAAGAAGGCACGGTTTTGCACTCGTGTTTGGTCAGACTATTTGACTGCGATGACAAGAAATCTCAGAGAGGCCGTTCGGTTAAGTTGGGTGAAAAGGTGTTGTTCATTTTGCACAGGATTTGGGATATTAGGAATCAGGGAGGACAAACAACAATAAGGTATCAGTGGAAATTGGAGGGCTTTTTGTGGAAAGCAGTACTGGGCCTTCCAAAATCAACATCTATCTCAGCTATCAGGCGTGAATTGGGCCTCCTATCGATGAAAGCGTCAGTCAAGCAAAGCCAAATGAGACTTCTGTGTAAAATCATTTCTCCAGATGCTTTACCTTTATTCAAAGCAATTCAGAAGGAACTTCCCCAAGGCCATTGCATCGCTCTGAAGAAATGGGAGCAAGAATTACAGGAAAATCTGGCTGATTTGGCTTGTACATCCGAAGACCTAATCCACAATCCTGCCAAGCTAAAGAGAAAAATAGCCCAGGAGGACTGGATTCAAACATGCGAGACGGCTACGGCAAATAAATTACTTGCTCACTTGCCGCCAACTACTAACAAGCTGAACAGACCTTTGAATTACTGCATAAAATTCCCTGACAAAAGGCTACAGAAGAACTTCATGAAATTGAGGCTTAATCTCATGCTAACTCAGGAAATCAAAGTCATCCGGTCCAAATCCACCATAAAAACATGCAGACTATGCCCAGAGACTCAAGAGGAAGAAAATGTAAAGCACCTACTTTTAAACTGTGCAAAAACAGCATATTTGCGTGAAGCTTTTTTGCTACCATTAATGCATGACGCATCACTCCGAGAAGAAGATACATGGTGGTGTAGACTGGTTGCAGGCGAAAAAACTAAATGGGCAACCGCGGCTGTAAACATTTTGGAGGAAGCTCTTAAGCGAGCATCAGAGAGTGGGTCCGCACTCGGTTCCATTTAACAAAACCTCCACAATGCAGTTCTACATCTCATCTCTTCTCTCTTCATGCAGCACTGTCTTCTTCTTCTTTATCTTTCTTTTGATCCTATCTGTTCTGCAATTTAACAGTTCTGATGATCTATTCACATCTGAGATATGGGATGTGATCTCTTGTAAAAATCAAATTTTTCTTTTGATTGTAGACAAGTAAATAAAAAAAATAAAAAATAAATAAGGTATCAAAACGAAATGACAGAATTGCGCAAATGAGTGGATCAGCTAGAAGGTTCATCAGGCGAAGGGCGTTACAGTTGCACACTTGCAGAACTGTGTAACCAGTTAATGGATGACACATTTACAAGCAAGTACCCAGTACTATGATACATTGCAGAATGAGTTGGACATTAAAGAAGACAGATTCAGTAGAATTCCGAACAGATTGACCATTAAAAAGGGGAATTATTTCAGATTCAAGTTCATAGAGATGAGGTCATGACCGAAATGGATTCATTATGTAAAGAAAACAAACAACTGTCATGTGATGTTCAGTGCCTAGAATTCCAGATCGATTGTTTAATGGCGAGAAGTGAAGCATGTTTAAATGTGACTGCTGATTACAGATAACAAGTGACAGAAATTAATGTACTGGTTACAAGTTTGAGACAGGAGCATGTTAAAATGAGTGCAAATAAGGCCGTGACAGAGGGTCTGAAAGCACAAGGGAGTGAAATCATAAAACAAGGGTTAATGATGACACATTTTGCACTCACATTACAGTGAACTGCAAAATATGGAAGCAAATTAACCAATGATTCAGGACATGGGAGATGAGGCAGCACACCTGCAAAGGATTGGCCAGCTTCCAGTATCTGTGGTTAAAGAACACAGCGAGCCACCAGGTGGCAGGGAGTGGGGGAGATAAGCTGTGAGGCAGAAGGAGAGAAGGGATGTTACTGAGGGGGAAGAGATGGGTGCAACAGAACAAATGAGAAAGGAAAATGATGACCAGTTAAATAATTAAATATGAGGCGCACAAACGCAGGGGGTTGTGAAAAGGGAGGAGACAGAGCTCCACACAGATCTCACAGCAATGGGCCCCTGACAAGAAAATGTGATAAACATAGATCCGGTTAAGGTTACGAGGTCACTTAAAGAGATTATAAGGCCATGAACAAAGGCTACCGATGAACACTTTGATCAGGTTATACAAATGCATCAAACACTAAATGTACCAAAAGAGCAATACATTTGATTCTTCCATTCAACAGTCAATTGGACACATGCTGGAATTTTGCATAGCCTAAATGAACAGCACATTTTATCATGGGGGAATACCAACAAGAAGTGAGGTGTTATTTGTCACCCTATAAATCAGTGCTGGAAGTGAAGAGAGTGGCTTATGGATGGTAGGCAGGCTCATACAAATCCGCTAGGCAATTTCTAAAATACCCTTTTTACAGTTTGTTGTGGGCTGCAGCGTTAATTCGATAGATTTCAAGAATACATTTGTGTATGGTCTCCCTCAACCAATTGTTGCACAGTTAACACATGGTTTCTCAAATGAGGAGAGTATTTTGTGGATATTAGATCAATCTATGAAGGTGTGGGAAGTTATCTCCAACACACAGAATAAAGGAAAATAACAGACAAACAGAACATAATAGGTGGAAGCTTGCCCTACAGTTGCAGAACATAAGTGAAGGTAGAATAAGGATATGGGGACCAGAAAGCCAAGAAATGACCAGACACAGAATCAGTAGGAATTGCCAATATAGGATTGGGCCCAGACAGGGAGTGTGGTGTAAAGAAGCAGATGACATCATCTCTTGTGCCTGCCCCCTCACCTCCATCATACTGGAAGAATAGAAGGGAGACTCTGTACATGGCACAAGGTATTATCATAATACAGCATCGAAGATATGAGAGACGTTATGCACTCAGACAACCATATCAAATGTTCCCTTGAAGTTATGTGGTGGAAGAATGTTGGCATACAACGTTTGACATAGAAGAGCTGTAAATGAAATCAGACCAGAGCTAAGTGACGTCATGAAGAGACGTCATGAATAGAAGATACTAAGATGTACTGAAATGATATGCAAATACTTAAGGAATGATAATGTAACTGAAGTACCAAGAAGAATATGTATGCAGAGGTGAAGAAATCATATACACTAAGAATAGAAGTGAGAAGAAAATTAGCAAATGTATATACACAGAAACACAAGGTAGATGAGACATATAGAAGCTTGCTGCAGTAGAAACTATAACATGAGGAAGACAGCCATGATGGAAAGAAGGACGTTGGATCATGTCAAAACTACCTCAGAAGATAAACCAAGGCTGCAGGGTGGAAGACGCTGAAGAAATAGTGTTGTGCAAAGAAAAAGGGATATCTGTTTGGCTGATACTGGAGATGACACATCAAGAAATAATTGGAAGTTACAGAGGGAATCAGCATGGATAAGCTATGAACGAAGGACACATTTCTCTTAGATGAAGCAGAAGCGAAAGCATTTGCAAGTGCCAAGTATTGAACAATTAAGGATGAAGAAAGCACATGTAAGATGGAACAACCACGTCTCCAGAGGCCAAGAGGAGTAATAACAGCCAGTATAATTGAACCAAATAGCTGTAAATTAAAGGTTAAAATGGATAAATTCATGGTCTACTGACACATGGGGCCTCATTACGACCCAGGCAGAGGACCATGGTGCTATTAGCACCATGGTCCATGCCGGTGTCTGCCATCGCGGAATGGGGAATTACCACCTCATTCCGAGGTTGGCAGGGCGGTAATTCCCCATGCCGCCATGGCCCTTCCCCATTCCCATTTTTGCCCCATAGGGCTCAATGGGAATGGGGAAGGCGCTAAGTACGGTGCCGCAAATTCCAGCACCGTACTTAGCACCAAGGACCCTTTGCGGGTCCCTACTTTAACAGCCGTTAAGGTCAGGTCCCGCAAAGGGACCTCGTAATTAGGCGCTAATAGGTTAACGGCGCTGCAGCCTTTTACGGCGCCGTTAACCCATTAGCGCCTGGGTCGTAATGAGGCCCATGGTGTAGGACTAGAAAACAAGGCCTATTCATTATGCTTCAATTGAAGATAGTGATGTGCCTAGACTCCTTTAAAAGTCCCAGAGAAAAAAACTACGAAAAAGGTCAGCTACAAAGGAGACGCCGTGACTCATGGTCTAACTGATGTGAGATGGTAGGCTAATTGACCAATGTGGGCAGTGGTCTGACATTGTACCCCGCATCTGGCTTTAGTTTTACTTACATATTGCTAACAAGCTGAATGTCCAAGGTTAGTAGAGTATGTCAACCACTTGTAAGGGGATATGTAGCAGTGTGCTATACAATGTTGCAGAAGCCAATCCGCTGTTATTGTTTTTCTATAATCTGTATTATACGTATTTAGAGGTAGTTTGAGGTGTGCCTAACATATAAGGGGCAGCCAAAGATGTTATTAACACTTTTGCATACTATAGGTATATGTGTTCCCGTACCCAATCCCTCCCCTCAATAGGTTTTATTATTTGCCACATAAACCCTTACCGCCTTACTACGAGGTCCCTTTGCGGGTAGGTACTTTAACGCCTGATGTTTAGCAGTCGTTAAAAACCAACCCGCAAAGGGACCAGGGTGCTAATAACGGTACCGCAATTTGCGGCACCGTAATTAGCCCCTTCCCCATTCCCATAGAGCCCTATGGGGCAAAAATGGGAATGGGGAAGGGCAATAGGGGAAGGGGGAATTACCGCCCTGCCAACCTTGGAATAGGGCGGTAATTCCCCTTTCCACCAAGGCAGTGCCGGTATTTTACCGGCATGGACCAAGGTGCTAATAGCACCTTGGTCCTCCGCCTACCGTGTAATGAGGCCCTTTGTAAATTGGAAAAGTAACTGAGAGTGAGTACGCTGCGACTTGTTATGCTTGCCAGATTTCCCTACTTTATTTGAGCTGACAATAAAGTAGTACTTTGCCATATACCTTGAGACTATCAGGTTATTTGGGTCCGAGATCACTTATTATGATAATTCTGTTCTGTGCAAGAGGTACACCCAAAGGTACTAGCGCACAGTGGCATCTCCAATGCCACTGTTTCAATCCACCAATACCAGGAACGGGCTAAATAACTAAGCCCACAGTATTTAGAAAGCTCACCTCAGGTAGGATTTCTGTTCAGTTTAGCAGAATCAAATAGCACCCCAAGTTAATCACCTCATGGACTGTATCGGGCATTGAGAGCTCAAAGTAGTTTTTTTAATGTTTTTATTATTATTCGGTCAATACAATTAATCTTTAACATTTAAGATCATGAACTCAAATGTAATAATACACCAAAGACATCAAGATGTTCTTAATATATTCAAAAAACAATCAGTATAATTTCATATATTAACCATTCTCAAGAATTAAAACAAAATATCAAAATGTTCATATTAAACATCAACTACACATATCCCTACCATTTTCAAAAAGACTTTTACAAACACATTAAAATATGTTTCTCATCCAGAGAGACCATCATTTACTGTTCATATTGCCATTCCGATAGGTTCAGTGCCCTCATAAACTCTACCACCGCCATCATATACAATGTTAATACTCCTCCCAAGCATCTATCCCAGAAATAATCCAAACCAGGCTGTGAAAGAAATTGTCAAAGCATTTTCGTCAACTGGGATGAAGCATGGGACATTCAAGAAGCAGATGTTTAGTTGTGTCTAACATGTTCTCCTTTCTTCAAAATCTACAATGTCTCTTGTTGGTTCCAATTTTATTATACCTAAGGATGGTTTCTTTCGTTGGATTTAAGTTCCAACGAAACCTCTGAAAATCACTGCTAACCGACTGACTGGGAGTGTGGTATCATAAATGCCAGAGTTTCAATCCACTAATCCCAGGAACCGAGCTGCCTATGTAAGCCCACAGTATTTAGGACGTTTGGCTCAGATAGGCTTTCAGTTCTGTATAGCAGACTCAAATAGAACCCCAAGTCAATCACCTCATGGACCGTATCAGGCACCGGGAGCTCAATGTAGATTTAGTCCTATAGAAATGGCATGGGAACAGTAATCAAATGGGACCAAGATATGCAGATAGGTTCATCTTAATGTACCACTGAATGACTCTATGCCTGTAACTAAGCTCTTGCAAGTAACAGAGCCTCAATGCCCATGGGTTACTTGCGCGCTATATAAATATAAATAAAAATTGAAATTGGGATTCAACAAAAGGACCAATATCAGCCTAATGAAAAACATAATGTTACATATAGCCCACGCTCACATGCCAAGGCTATGGAGCAAGGGAGTTATGGACAGAGAACAACTTCTAACCCTCCCGTCACAGAAATTCAGGGGAAATAATAATCAAATCCAGTCACCTACCAGTAACCATGGTAACCATAACAGGCCAGTGCAATTTGAATCAAATCAATATAGTTCTAGAGTATAGAAAGATGACTTTAGGGATCATGAGAGATTTCAGAGCCTCGAAACACAAGTGAAGATGCTGGCTGCGCAAGTTAGGAGACTGCGCTAGTCAGAGAAATCACCAACAAATGACAAATCAGAATGACGAGCATAAGAGTGACGCTGCTCAAGGAACCAGTAAGTGACTAGTCAGGCAAACACCCCACACTAGAGAAAAGGCACACAATGACACACCTTTGGAAAAAACAAACAGGCATGCACACTATCTTCAATTGGTTTGACCTAGAGTCAAACCAGACTACTAACTCCATTCAGGTGGGTGAGGACAGGGAAAGGCAAAAGAAAAATACACATTATTACACCAGCTAGAGTGGTGAACCCAAAGAACAGCAGGAAAGAAAACAAACTAAAATGAAGTCTATTGCAAATAGAGAGGATGAGGAGAATACAAATAAACGCACACCCCCAAAGTCTTAAGGGTGCAGGATGAGACCCTCACAGCACGGGGGGTGAAAGTTAGAGTGTTCAGATGGGTGGTGAAGAAAAGGGCCATCACATGCTTAATGCCTTGGATGAATCCGTTCAAAAGGTACAAATGACAGTAAAGTACACATTTGAAATAAATAAAACAGAGGTCAATTAAATTGACCATTGAGGATGAAGTGAATACAAAGAAGAGTAACGGGGTTCAATTGTCGAATGAATCTAACACTGTTCATATCTCCACAGAGGTAGGAACCCCTCAAAGGACACAACAGGTGAGTCACCAGAGGAATATTTTGTGCCACAGATGTTCAGTGAGGTGCAGTTAACAGGAAAAGTACAAGTACAAGGTAAGTTCCAAACACAACATACTCATGTGTTACAGCATGAAAAAGGAATTGCTGCAAATGTAGGGAAATCATGTGCCATAGGGGAGGTAAGGGATTATACTGAAAGCAATGTGGACAAAACAGATAAGGAATTGGGTGTGAACTCAAATGGGCCTATTATGGAGGGTCGTCAGTCAATAGCAAAACTTCAGATGGAATCACAGAACAGGAAGATGCGCAAAGAAGGCAGGAACATTGAAGATGAAACAGTCACAAACGCATGTTAAGATATCATTCCACATGCCCCTTTGTTTAGCAAGAAGTCAAGTAGGCTTAAGAAAAATCAGTTCTGATATCAGTATCAACTCACGTTTCCTAAAGGCATGTGAAAGTCAATATTATGCCCTTATCACAGTGGAAGAACAATGCAATGTGTTTGCGATGGTGGACACAGGAGCACAGGCTACTGTACTGTCAAAGAAAATGCTGGATAGCATAAATGAAGGAAACCAAAAACAAAACACTTAAGGTAAATAGGGGGCCCGGTGTAAGATTTCAATGGTGAGGAAATACCTATGGAAGGTGTCACTGAGGTTAAAATTAAGGTATGCAAACATAAGTTAAGCCAAGGACTGGTGGTCACTCCAATCGAGTAGACAACCTTCCTGTTGTTTATGAATTGTCTGAAGCACCTATGGCTGCTGATTGATGGGGTAAATTGTGTCCTGTGGTCATTGGCAAAAAAGGCCCTGAACACTCAAAAAGTGGTAAGCATGGTTAGCAATGCAAAAGAATGCCACGCCATTGTTAAGTCAGAAAGGGAGGTTGAGGTGTATCTTCAACATGACTGTGCACCTAGTATTACTGTCGTTCTCATGTGCCATGATGAAATGCCGGAGAAAAAGGGAAAACAGTCAATAGAGATTAATTTAGATCCCAGGCAACACTCGCAAACACAATTGGATGAAAACAGATTAAAATTCTATTCAGATGAGGAGGGCACAGAGTCCTGTGTTTGTCACAGGTTTTCCCCCTTCTCACCTGTCTATGTTGCCTGATGTCCTCCTTAGGTGGAGTCTTCTTTTGTATGGTTCGGGACTTAAATAAGCCCGCTCGGCCATCCTTGGCTTCCAGATTACGTTCAGCTTCGATGCCCAGGATCACGGGGAAATCCAGGAGTATTCAAGAAGGTGTTGGAGGCGCGCGGAAGCGGCACAGGGATTCCGGGAAGTAGAAAAGAGGGAAGAAGTCAGAAGAAGGGAATCCATGGGCCAGGGAATAGCAAGTAGCTCTAGAGAAGGTTCGGAACACACGTCCGATCACAGCTAGTAGCAGCATTGAGACGCGCAGGGCTGCGGGGGTGTGGCTTCTTTATAGAGGACGCTGCGTAGAACGTGAAGACTGGCGAGCAGCGTGCTGAGCTTGCCGCCATGTTGGTAGTATTATGGAGTGTAAGGCCCGACGTGACAGGGACCAGGAAGCCCAGAAGGGGCAAGTTTGATGGTTCATGACAGCATGCCTCCTCAGGAAACTCGTTCCACCGGGTTTGTCCGGGTGTATGAGATGGAACCTTCTGAGTAGCATGGGGGTATTTAGATTTGAGATAGGTTCCCAAGTGCGTTCACTGGGGGGATATCCTTTCCAGTCCACCAGGTACTGGAGTTTGCCACGTCTATATCTAGAATCGCAAATCCTGGAGACCTCATACTCCAGTTGGTCATTGATGAGTACTGGTTTGGGCCGAAGGTTAGTTCGAGAGGTCTGAACATATGGCTTTATTAAGGACGTGTGAAAGACTGGATGGATTTTCTTCCAGGAGTCTGGAAGCTTGAGTCGGTAGTCCACAGGGTTGATGATTTCCTTTATAAGGAATGGGCCATAATATAGAGGAGCCAATTTATTTGGTCGCAAATGCCGTGGTAGCAGTTTCGAGGACAGCCAAACCTTATCCCCTATTGTGTAGGAGGGGCTAGGTCTTCGTTTGGAATCCGCATACAGTTTGGTCTGGGTCCTGGCCTTTTCTAATTATTCTTTGGCTTCTCTTTGAACATTAATGAGCATTTCAATCCAGGATTCGACTGTTGGAACTGGTGTAGGATGAGGAAGGATGGAGGGTAGAACTGAAGGGTGGAATCCTTGGCTACAGAAAAAAGGACTGGTCTTAATAGCTGAGTGGTCCGAATTATTATAGGCAAATTCTGCCACTGGTATTAAGAGGGACCAATCGTCCTGGACCTTGGTAGCAAAGCAACGGAGGTATTGTTCCAAGGTTTGGTTTATGCACTCTGTGGCTCCATTGGTTTCGGAATGATATCCTGAGGAAAGAGCGCGTTGGATTCCTAGTATTTGGCAAAGATGTTTCCAGAACTGATAAATGTGTTGGGGCCCTCTGTCTGATATGATCTTGGAAGGAAGTCCATGCAGTCGGAATATGTGTTACAGGAAAATTCCAGCAAGTTCTGACGAGGATGGCAGTTTGAACAGAGGTGTAAAATGGGCCACATTGGTGAACAAATCAATGGTGACCATGATGGTTGTGTATCCCCTGGAAGTTGGTAATTCCACAATGAAGTCTGTTGCTATGAATTCCCAAGGCCTTGTTGGAAGTGGAGGTTGCTGCAATAGACCCGCTGGTCTCTTGTTGTCATGTTTGTTTTGATTACAGACAGAGCATGCCTGGATATACCTTTGTACATCAGTTTTCACTCCAGGCCACCAAAATTGCCTTTGTATTAATCGGAGGGTATTGGTAATACCACGATGCCCGGAGTAAAGAGTATCGTGACAGAGATTTATTATCTTTTGCTGTAGTTTTTGTGTTGGGGTGACCAAGGCATTGTCTTTGAACAAGTATCCATCTTTGGTCTTCAGTTTCCACTGGTTCCTCTCCGAGATACCTTTCCAGAGTTCCGAGGATTGAGTCTGACTGCGGACTTCATCTAGGAGGCTGGTCGCCTGGGCTACAATTATTGTGTAGGGAAACATCTTGGGAAATGCTCGGTCATCAGGAGGTTCATAGTCAGGGCGCCGAGACAAGGCGTCAGCAATTACGTTTTGTGTTCCCGGAACATGGTGAATTTGGAACTGGTATTGAGCAATGAAGAACGCCCAACGGGCCTGACGGCTGTTCCTGCATTCCAGGGCCTGTAACACTTGGAGATTTCGATGGTCCGTCCCAACCTGGACAGGATGTTTAGCTCCTAGAAGTAAATGACGCCACTCGGTGAAGGCTTGACGGATGGCTAGAAGTTCCTTTTATAAGACTGAGTAATGAGTTTCGCTGGAGGTCAATGTCCGTGAAAGATAGGATGTTCCAGCCCGTCATCTAGTTCCTGTTTGAGAACTGCTCCGATGGCATAGTTAGAGGCATCTGTTTCCACTAGGAATGGTCGATTTATATCAGGTTGAACCAGGATGGGGGCTTGTGTAAATTCTGTTTTTAGACATTGGAAGGCCTTCTCCTCGGCTGGGGTCCAACGATGGGGAGTATCCTTCTTCAACAAGGAGATGATCGGTTGGACAATCTCGGAGAAGGATGGTATAAACTTCCGATAGAAATTGGCCAAGCCCAGGAAAGACTGGATCTGTTTTACGGAGGTCGGAGTTGGCCAGGATAGTATGGCTTTAACCTTCGATTGATCCATGCCTATGCCATCTGGGCTAAGGACAAATCCTAGATAGTGAACAGTGGAAACATGAAAAAGGCATTTCTCGGGTTTTGCTAGAAGCTTGTGTTCACTTAGCCGTTGTAACACTGATGTAACATGTTCTTCATGCTTGAGAGGATCCTTAGAGAATATCAAAATATCGTCCAAGTGTACGATGACGAAAAGAAATAGCATATCCGAAAACACCCGGTCCATGAAGCGTTGGAAAATTGCCGGAGCATTAGAGAGTCCAAAGGGCATGACCAAGTATTCGTAATGACCAAAGGGTGTTCTGAAGGCTGTCTTCCATTCGTCACCTTTTCTAATACGAATCAAGTGATAAGCACCCCTAAGATCCAATTTGGTAAATATTACGGCTCCTCTTAAGGCTTCCAGGATATCTGAGATCAAGGGTAATGGATAACGATCCTTAAGGGTGCACTGATTAAGACCTCGATAATCAAGACAAGATCTGAGTTCCTTGGTGTCTTTTTTAGGAACAAAAAATAATGAAGCTCCAGCCGGAGACTTGGATGGGCGTATGGTGCCATTTTTTAGGTTAGTATCTAGGTATTCATGAAGGGCCTTTTTCTCTGGTTCAGACAGGATGAACATCCTTCCAAAGGGAATCACGGCTGAAAATTCGGAACCTAGGAACAGGGAACCAGCTGTCCGATTGATGTATGGATTGTGTTTTTGCAGCCAGGGCATTCCCAAAACCATTGGGTAATGGGCAGATTTTATGATGTCAAACTTTATCCTTTCTCAGTGATGGTTTATAGCCAGCTCAATTCCCTTAGTCTGAAGGGTTATGGGTCCAGAAGAAAGAGATCTTCCATCAATTGCTTCTACAGGTTGCTGACGTTCCCGGATTCGTAAGGAATATGGTGTTTAAGGACCCATTCCTGATCTATGAATATTCCCATGGCCCCACAGTCCATTAGTGCCAGAATGGGTGTAGGATTCCTTCTTAGATGACGATAGAAAAGCCTGTAAGACTACCAGGGAGTTTTGTCCAGGAGAGTTCAAGGATGGTATAGATGTGGAGCCTGCATCTCTCTCCCGAAACTGAGCTCCATCTAGGATCGGGAGCTGGCATTTCCCGAACGCCGGGGAGGGGCTAAGGGACATTGTCTAACTAAATGCTTGTCCGAGGCACAGTACATGCATAAGCCAGTATGGATCCTTCTCAGCCTTTCTTGGGGGGATATGGGTCCACGAAAGGCCCCTAGCTGCATGGGTTCAGGTTCATTTGTAGGAGCAGGAGAATCTTCGGATTTTGAAGGGCTCACAAGAGGATTATTTTGAATGGTTAACCTGGTTTTCCTTTTCTCTGCTTTTCTTTCCTGGATTCGGAAATCAATTTGTAGGGCAAGATCCATAAGTGCCTGGTAAGAACTAGGACGTGCTACCATGGCTAATTCATCCTTAACATCTTCATTCATCTTCGAAAGAGGGTGAAGCAAGCTTCAGAAGGCCAACCCGCTTCTTTAGCCAATTGCTTGAATCGAGTTACGTAGGTGAGCATGTCCTGAGAGCCTTGCTGGAAATCGAGTAAACGTTCTTGAGCACTAAAGACCTGATCTGGGCGATCAAACATAGTTTTTAGTGCTTGAATGAATCCATCATAATCATCCAAAAGAGAATCTCCAGTGTTAACTAATGGTGTGGCCCAGGCTAAGGCATTCCCAGAGAGGTGAGAAATAATAAAGCCCACTTTAGCCCTGGGGGTGGAAAAATAATAAGGTTTAAAGGTAAAGTGGACCAAACAAGAATCCTGGAATCCTCGGAGAGTTTTTGCACAGCCATCATATTTGTCAACAACGCCGCCCAATAGCACGCTGTCCTTTGAGGCAGAGTCGCGCGAGAGTACCAATTGTTTCAGCGCGGCGTTCTCCGCTTTCAAGTTCTGTACTTCGTTCGATAGTTCTTGCATGCCACGCATAAGATCCTGGATGGCCGCCTCCATGTCTGTATCGACTTCGGTCAGGTGGCGTCTCAATCTGTCACAGGTTTCCCCCCTTCTCACCTGTCTATGTTGCCTGATGTCCTCCTTAGGTGGAGTCTTCTTTCGTGTGGTCGTATGCTTCGATGTCCAGGATCACGTGAAACTCCAGGAGTATTCAAGAAGGTGTTGGGGGCACGTGGAAGCGGCACAGGGATTCCGGGAAGTAGAAAAGAGGGAAGAAGTCGGAAGAAGGGAATCCAGGGGCCAGGGAATAGCAAGTAGCACTAGAGAAGGTTCGGAACACACGTCCGATCACAGCTAGTAGCAGTGTTGAGGCGCGCGGGGCCGCGGGGATGTGGCTTCTTTATAGAGGACGCTGCGTAGAACGTGAAGACTGGCAAGCAGCGCGCTGTGCTTGCCGCCATGTTGGTAGTATTATGGAGTGTAAGGCCCGACGTGACAGGGACCAGGAAGCCCAGAAGGGGCGAGTTCGATGGTTCATGACAGTGTTGTTAGAATGGATTTCTGAACTCTGTTCATGAGGCCACCTTTGTTTAGTGAAACAGGGAACACTTCTGCAGAGTTAGCCAGGACAATTCAAGATAGCTTGGAAAACAGTCAAGGCTAAGTCTCTGGAGTAGTGGGAGTGATCTGAGGTCTTGGGTGAGCACACACAGTAGGACAACAAGAATTGCCCTTAGACAGTAGTATCAAAAAAATATACAATGTATTAGGCCCAGAACAAACACAAGTGAATAACGAAGAACACAGTAATACTATTACATAAACACAACTATGTAAAATATATATACAGTCACTTATTGGTCGATCGGGTAAAGGGCGTATTCTCGCCAAAAACTCTGAGGATGGAAAGCAAACAAACTTTCAGGCCGATTCATGGAATTAATGTGCACTGAAATTTTCAGCGCAAGCGTGCGAAAGCGTGCGAATTGCAGTGAGAGTGCGAAAATCGCAGCGATACCCGCACACAGCGATTCATGGAAGTCCGTGCGCGTGGAGATCCATGGATGTGCGCTGAAATCCTGTTCGGCGCACGCTGGCGCAAACGCCTTCAAACAGCGTGCGCTAAGCGCACAGTGAAGGCGCACATAGCGCAGCGAACACAACAAAAGTAGGCGTAACACGGGGCGTGACACGCGGAATGGGGAACAACGCATGAAAATGTGGGCATCATGGGGGAAGTACAGGAGGCCAGTGCGCGGAACGCCCACACGCTTGCCTACAACACGTATTCATGGAATCGAATAGGGCAAAACAGTGCACTGGCAAAGATGCGCACAGGCCTAAACAAGTCCGCCACACGAAGGCAGGCGGTAGCATCCCTGCGCATGAAAAAAATGTGCGCTAACAAAAAGCACGTACATACAGCTATGATGAATGACCCATACTGTGTCCCTCTAGGACAAATGACGTGCAAAGGGGTATGCGACAAACACGGACACCCGCTGTGTGACAAATAGCGTGTGCAAGTATTTCGGGGGTGCACGGGAAGTTTCACACGCGATAGGCCTTGGGAGAGCGAGGTACTTGTATAACTGGGGTTCACGTCAAGTTCCACACGCGATTGGATCTGGGTACGTGTATTTCTGAGGTATGCGGGAAGTTTCACACGCGAAAGGGCCTGTGCGAGTGGGGTACGTGTATTTCTGGGGTGTGTGGGAAGTTTCACACGCGAAAGGGCCTGTGCGAGTGGGGTACATATATTTCTGGGTACGCGTGGAGTTTCACACGCGATAGGCCCTGTGCGAGTGGGGTACGTGTATAACTGGGATTCACTTGGAGTTTCATACGCGATTGGCCCTGTGCGAGTGGGGTATGTGTATTCCTGGGGTTCGCGGGAAGTCTCACACGCGATTTCAGCAGGGTACGTGTATTTTGGGGGTGCCGGGGAGTCCTACACCTGAAATGGCAGTGTGGGTCCTCCCAGGTGTTCCCTCTACACATTCCACGGCCCCTGCAGGCAGCCCACACCACAGGGGACTACCCTGCACCCCTGGTCATGTCCCGCAGGCAGCCCATCGACCATGGGCATGTCCCCAAGCCAAGCCACATGTCACCTTGCACTACTGATCACCAACGCATGACCCCCTGCACCCCCACCCCCCAGCAGTCAGGGGCACCTGCCAGCTGGCTCTCACACATGTCCCCCAGCACCCCCACCTCCCAGCAGTGCATGGCACCTGCCAGCAGGCCCCCATTCATGTCCCACACATGGCCGCCTGCACCCCCACCCCCCAGCAGTCAGGGGCACCTGCTAGCAGGCCCCCGCACATGTTCCCCTGCACCCCCACCCCCTAGCAGTCAGGGGAACCTGCCAGCAGGCCCCCACGCATGTCCCACTCATGTCCCCCTGCACCCCTACCCCCCAGCAGTCAGGGGTGTTAGGTGGAAACCTGTGCAGTTCCCTCTGGGACCACTGAAAAAGATTTAGGACTACAGGTGTTTGGCAGTAAACCCACTTGGTAGCAGTCTGTACCACACAGATTCACTTGGTAGCTGTGGCTGAGCAGTCAGACTTCTCTCAAGAAAAGTTAGGCAGTATGTGGAGTATATAAGGGCAATTTACACCGTAGAACAAGCAGACACGGGACAGAGCTTGGGTGTAAAGATATATAGTTATTTATTTTAAAAACACATCTATGAAAAACACACTGGCACTAATACGGCAAACAACTTCATTTACAATTACTATAAGTATATCAATCCCCTAACAATATTTCGACAAGTCTAGGTTCGATGGCACCACTTATTTGCAGACAGAGGTGAATGCCTTGACATAGATGGCACTCTAATATTCGTTAGATCGGGAGAGAAAAGACAGGGTATGAAACCAAGTCGGTACCAACACTTTTACGAAGCAAATGCAAGACAAGTAAGGCAGGGTCTACTGTAGATCAGACAGTTCAGAGGCCAGGCCCACTCAGAGAGAGGCAAGGCGATATGTCCCAAAAAGTATCACAGTGGAAATGCACTTCGAGTCTCTGTAGCAAATTGTCACAGAAAGGCTGGACCAGTTTAGAACAAAAAAGTTAAGAAGGTCTGGATGTGACCCAATGGAAAGGTAAGGATTTAAGACACCTCATGCTAACCGTCACAAGGGAAGCCAGGCAGACACAGTACCTTGTAAATGAAGAGACAGCTCCGGCGGGGGTAGTTGTTCCTGGTGGTGGATGCAAGTCGGGGCTTTGCCAAGAGATGAGATGGTCTCGTCGTCAAAGGAAAGTTGAAGATCGTTGCACCACCAGGGAAGAGACCAGCCGCGGAGTGCTCCGTCACAAGGCACCACCTTTTGGTCGCGGTACGGGCTAGTGGCTATCTGGTTGCTGGGGTGCTCAGCACGGGCAATCAACCACTACGCCCTGGAAGCAAATAAAAACAAAGGGACTGGTTGTTCCCACCAGTCAGGGGAAGAAGACTCTCCAGCAGGGAGATCTCCTCTGTCGTTGGGAAGTGGTGAGTCGGTTCAGCAGGGCTCCACCGGAGGTGTCGTTGTTGCAGATCGGCTCAGCTTTACCCTCGTAGGATTCTTAGGTACTTTGGTGACTTCTCAAGATCCAGTCCCAAAAGCCCTGCTTTTAGGCAGAAAACCCCCATTCATTCAGCCTAGCTGTCAATAAAAACACGCTAAGTGGTGAGCGGGGTGGCTCACCAGAGTGCGACTTGAGTTGGCAAGGCAACTCATTCCAGGGTGCCTAAAGCCCCTCCCACACCCCCTGTGGTACCCCGACAGAATGGCACCACTCTGGAGGGCTTCTGTGCAGAAGCCTGCCAAAGGTGGAACAAAGGGCTCAACCTTTGGTTCGGAGTTACAGAGGCAAACACATACGCCATTTTAAAAACCGAGTTCTGGCAGAAAATACCACCCGGTGAATTTATTTAAGATAAATAAACCGGCGGTATGTTAGAGACTAACGTGAAAAAGTATTAGCCTTCAACAATGGGAACAATCCCATAGGAATATATTCGGGGTCGAATATAAAAAGTAGTTTCCACTGCCACCAGCCAAAACTCGACAAGGGGGGACGGGACAGTGCCCCCTCGAACAACAGACCCAGGGGTACTCAAATTACCCCTACCAGTACGTCCACAATAGGATGGTTTGTACTGGTTCTGTTAGTAAATTTAGGTCTAGTAAAGCCAATGGTGACTTTACATGCCCTGGGAGACAGTAGTCCGTACCAGGGTATGGAGTCTATGGTGGGGGTCACCTAGGACACCCCAGTGTTACGGCACAGAGGGTGCTTTGTAACACACATAGCAAAACACATGAGGCCCTATGGAGTAAAAGACCCCATAGCCCATCAAACACATTGACATTCAAAGAAATCTACCACAAATCATGTCCAAGAGTGGGAAAAAAGAGTCTCACTCTTGGCAGGATGAAAAAAAAACAAACTCCAGAAATCCAGCAAAGCTGCTGGGGGACTCACTAGGTTAGGAAATTCAGCCCAAACAGAGAATTCTCCCTAACAAGGGGCACCTGCCAGCAGGCCCCCACTCATGTCCCACACATGTCCCCCTGCACCCCCACCCCCCAGGATTCAGGGACACCTGTCAGCAGGCCCCCACACATGTCCCCCAGCACCCCCACCCCCAGCAGTCAGGGACACCTGCCAGAAGGCCCCCACACAAGTCCCCCAGCACCCCCACCCCCCAGCAGTGCAGGGCACCTGCCAGCAGGTCCCCACACATGTCCCCCAGCACCCCCATCCCCCAGCAGTGCAGGGCACCTGCCAGCATGCCCCCACACATGTCCCTCAGCACCCCCAACTCCCAGCAGTGCAGGGCACCTTCCAGCAGGCCACCACTCATGTCCAACTCATGTCCCCCTGCACCCCCACCCCGCAGCAGTCAGGGGCACCTGCCAGCAGGCCCGCACACATGTCACCCAGCACCCCCACCCCCCAGCAGTGAGGGCCACCTGCCAGCAGGCCCCGTACACATGTTGCCAAGCACTCCCACCCCCCAGCAGTGCAGGGCACCTGCCAGCAGGCCCCCACTCATGTCCCACTCATGTCCCCCAGCACCCCCACCCCCCAGCAGTGCAGGGCACCTGCCAGCAGGCCCCCACACATGTCCCCCAGCACCCCCACCCTCCAGCAGTGCAGGGCACCTGCCAGCAGGCCCCCACTCATGCCCCACTCATGTTCCCCAGCACCCCCACCCCCTAGCAGTGCAGGGCACCAGCCAGCATGCCCGCACTCATGTCCCACTCATGTCCCCAAGCACCCCCACCCCCCAGCAGTGCAGGGCACCTGCCAGCAGGCCCCCACACATGTACCCCCGCACCTCCACCCCCCAGCAGTGCAGAGCACCTGCCAGCAGGCCACCACACATGTCCCCTAGCACCCCCACCCCCCAGCAGTCAGGGGCACCTGCCAGCAGGCCCCCCACACATGTCCCCCAGCACCCCCACCCCCCAGCAGTGCAGGGCACCTGCCAGCAGGTCCCCACTCATGTCCCACTCATGTCCCCCTACACCCTCACCCCCAGCAGTGCAGAGCACCTGCCAGCAGGCCCCCACATATGTCCCCCAGCACCCCCACCCCCCGCAGTCAGGGGCACCTGCCAGCAGGCCCCCCACACATTTCCCCCAGCACCCTTACCCCCCTGCAGTGCAGGACACCTGCCAGCACGCCCCCACACATGTCCCCCAGCACCCCCAACCCCCAGCAGTGCAGGGCACCTGCAGCACGCCCCCGCACATGTCCCCCAGCACCCCCACCCCCTAGCAGTGCAGGGCACCTGCCAGCAGGCCCCCACTCATGTCCCACTCATGTCCCCCAGCACCCCCACCCCCAGCAGTGCAGGGCACCTGCCAGCAGGCCCCCACTCATGTCCCACTCATGTCCCCCTGCACCCCCACCCCCCAGCAGTCAGGGGCACCTGCCAGCAGGCCCCCACACATGTCCCCCAGCACACCCACCCCCCAGCAGTCAGGGTCACCTGCCAGCAGGCCACCACACATGTCCCTAGCACCCCCACCCACCAGCAGTGCAGGGCACCTGCCAGCAGGTCCCCACACATGTCCCCTGCACCCCCACCCCCAGCAGTGCAGGGCACCTGCAGGCAGGCCCCCACACATGTCCCCCAGCACCCCCACCCCCAGCAGTCAGGGGCAACTGCCAGCAGGTCCCCCACACATGTCCCCCAGCATCCCCTCCCCCCCAGCAGTGCAGGGCACCTGCCAGCAGGCCCCCACTCATGTCCCACTCATGTCCCCCTGCACCCCCACCCCCCAGCAGTGCAGGGCACCTGCCAGCGGGCCCCCACTCATGTCCCACTCATGTCCCCCTGTACCCCCACCCCCTAGCAGTCAGGGGCACCTGCCAGCAGGCCCCCACACATGTCCCCCAGCAGCCCCACCCCCCAGCAGTGCATGGCACCTGCCAGCAGGCCGCCAGTCATGTCCCACTCATGTCCCCCTGCACCCCCACCCCCCAGCAGTCAGTGGCACCTGCCAGCAGGCCCCCACACATGTCCCCCTGCACCCCCACACCCCAGCAGTCAGGGGCACCTGCCAGCAGGCCCCCACACATGTCCCCAAGCACCCCCACCCCCCAGAAGTGCATGGCACCTGCCAGCAGGCCCCCACTCATACCCCACTCATGTCCCCCTGCACCTCCACCCCCCAGCAGTCAGGGGCACCTGCCAGCAGGCCCACACACATGTCCCCCTGCACCCCCATCCCCCAGCAGTCAGGGGAACCTGCCAGCAGGTCGACACTCATGTCCCACTCATGTCCCCCTGCACCTCCAGCCCCCAGCAGTCAGGGGCACCTGCCAGCAGGCCCCCACACATTTCCCCCAGCACCCTTACCCCCCAGCAGTGCAGGACACCTGCCAGCACGCCCCCACACATGTCCCCCAGCACCCCCAACCCCCAGCAGTGCAGGGCACCTGCAGCACGCCCCCGCACATGTCCCCCAGCACCCCCACCCCCTAGCAGTGCAGGGCACCTGCCAGCAGGCCCCCACTCATGTCCCACTCATGTCCCCCAGCACCCCCACCCCCAGCAGTGCAGGGCACCTGCCAGCAGGCCCCCACTCATGTCCCACTCATGTCCCCCTGCACCCCCACCCCCCAGCAGTCAGGGGCACCTGCCAGCAGGCCCCCACACATGTCCCCCTGCACACCCACCCCCCAGCAGTCAGGGTCACCTGCCAGCAGGCCACCACACATGTCCCTAGCACCCCCACCCACCAGCAGTGCAGGGCACCTGCCAGCAGGTCCCCACACATGTCCCCTGCACCCCCACCCCCCAGCAGTGCAGGGCACCTGCAGGCAGGCCCCCACACATGTCCCCCAGCACCCCCACCCCCAGCAGTCAGGGGCAACTGCCAGCAGGTCCCCCACACATGTCCCCCAGCATCCCCACCCCCCCAGCAGTGCAGGGCACCTGCCAGCAGGCCCCCACTCATGTCCCACTCATGTCCCCCTGCACCCCCACCCCCCAGCAGTGCAGGGCACCTGCCAGCGGGCCCCCACTCATGTCCCACTCATGTCCCCCTGTACCCCCACCCCCTAGCAGTCAGGGGCACCTGCCAGCAGGCCCCCACACATGTCCCCCAGCACCCCCACCCCCCAGCAGTGCATGGCACCTGCCAGCAGGCCGCCAGTCATGTCCCACTCATGTCCCCCTGCACCCCCACCCCCCAGCAGTCAGTGGCACCTGCCAGCAGGCCCCCACACATGTCCCCCTGCACCCCCACACCCCAGCAGTCAGGGGCACCTGCCAGCAGGCCCCCACACATGTCCCCAAGCACCCCCACCCCCCAGAAGTGCATGGCACCTGCCAGCAGGCCCCCACTCATACCCCACTCATGTCCCCCTGCACCTCCACCCCCCAGCAGTCAGGGGCACCTGCCAGCAGGCCCACACACATGTCCCCCTGCACCCCCATCCCCCAGCAGTCAGGGGAACCTGCCAGCAGGCCCCCACTCATGTCCCACACATGTCCCCCTGCACCCCCACCCCCCAGCAGTGCAGGGCACCTGCCAGCAGGCCCCCACTCATGCCCCACTCATGTTCCCCAGCACCCCCACCCCCTAGCAGTGCAGGGCACCAGCCAGCATGCCCGCACTCATGTCCCACTCATGTCCCCAAGCACCCCCACCCCCCAGCAGTGCAGGGCACCTGCCAGCAGGCCCCAACACATGTACCCCCGCACCTCCACCCCCCAGCAGTGCAGAGCACCTGCCAGCAGGCCGCCACACATGTCCCCTAGCACCCCCACCCCCCAGCAGTCAGGGGCACCTGCCAGCAGGCCCCCCACACATGTTCCCCAGCACCCCCACCCCCCAGCAGTGCAGGGCACCTGCCAGCAGGTCCCCACTCATGTCCCACTCATGTCCCCCTACACCCTCACCCCCAGCAGTGCAGAGCACCTGCCAGCAGGCCCCCACTCATGTCCCCCTGCACCTCCAGCCCCCAGCAGTCAGGGGCACCTGCCAGCAGGCCCCCACACATTTCCCCCAGCACCCTTACCCCCCAGCAGTGCAGGACAACTGCCAGCACGCCCCCACACATGTCCCCCAGAACACCCAACCCCCAGCAGTGCAGGGCACCTGCAGCACGCCCCCGCACATGTCCCCCAGCACCCCCACCCCCTAGCAGTGCAGGGCACCTGCCAGCAGGCCCCCACTCATGTCCCACTCATGTCCCCCAGCACCCCCACCCCCAGCAGTGCAGGGCACCTGCCAGCAGGCCCCCACTCATGTCCCACTCATGTCCCCCTGCACCCCCACCCCCCAGCAGTCAGGGGCACCTGCCAGCAGGCCCCCACACATGTCCCCCAGCACACCCACCCCCCAGCAGTCAGGGTCACCTGCCAGCAGGCCACCACACATGTCCCTAGCACCCCCACCCACCAGCAGTGCAGGGCACCTGCCAGCAGGTCCCCACACATGTCCCCTGCACCCCCACCCCCCAGCAGTGCAGGGCACCTGCAGGCAGGCCCCCACACATGTCCCCCAGCACCCCCACCCCCAGCAGTCAGGGGCAACTGCCAGCAGGTCCCCCACACATGTCCCCCAGCATCCCCACCCCCCCAGCAGTGCAGGGCACCTGCCAGCAGGCCCCCACTCATGTCCCACTCATGTCCCCCTGCACCCCCACCCCCCAGCAGTGCAGGGCACCTGCCAGCGGGCCCCCACTCATGTCCCACTCATGTCCCCCTGTACCCCCACCCCCTAGCAGTCAGGGGCACCTGTCAGCAGGCCCCCACACATGTCCCCAGCACCCCCACCCCCCAGCAGTGCATGGCACCTGCCAGCAGGCCGCCAGTCATGTCCCACTCATGTCCCCCTGCACCCCCACCCCCCAGCAGTCAGTGGCACCTGCCAGCAGGCCCCCACACATGTCCCCCTGCACCCCCACACCCCAGCAGTCAGGGGCACCTGCCAGCAGGCCCCCACACATGTCCCCAAGCACCCCCACCCCCCAGAAGTGCATGGCACCTGCCAGCAGGCCCCCACTCATACCCCACTCATGTCCCCCTGCACCTCCACCCCCCAGCAGTCAGGGGCACCTGCCAGCAGGCCCACACACATGTCCCCCTGCACCCCCATCCCCCAGCAGTCAGGGGAACCTGCCAGCAGGCCCCCACTCATGTCCCACACATGTCCCCCTGCACCCTCACCCCCCAGCAGTCAGGGGCACCTGCCAGCAGGCCCCCACACATGTTACCCCTGACAGGTCATCACACTCCAGACCCATGCCCCTCATGGCCACCCAAATCCCAGCCCAGTCCAAACACCCCACATTGAATTCCCAAAGTCATGATAGAAAATACATAACCAACATGGCCATGAATCAATGTCCCTCAGACCCACGCAATGGTAATACATGACTGTGAAAAGATCAACATTGTGACCTGCACAAAACAAATGATATAAGACCACATTAATAAAGTATATAATAAATGTGTATTCAATAATTAACCAAATGAATAAAACAAAATCACACAATGATGGAAATTATGAAGAAAAAGCAGCATGTCCAAAATATTCAAAAAAAAATGTGTGAAAGCAGAGTCCAAATCAATCCAAAAGAAAATGGGACCAAAGAGTCTGTCCGTCCAACCAAATCCAAAGTGTAAAAATAAGACACATCCATTGATCCATGGTAAAAAAAGAAACTTAAATGAAGTGAAATCCAGTGTTAAACTATATACAAAGTACAAATCCAGGGTCCATGAGCCCAACCATTGAAAGGAAACCTACAAAACCCTACCTAATGAACAACTATATACAAAAATGTGGGGCATTGTCCAAGTGCCCCAAATGAAATGAAAACCAAAAGGAAACCTAACACTAATTAACTACATACAATGGCAGCGGGCTAGTCCGACGGCTCACTTCCTGATTTCCCGGGCCAGGGCATCATCGAACTCCTGCTCCTTGTCCTGGAGGCATTCCTCTTCCATGGCCCTGAGGGTTCGCAGGGACGATGACATCCGGACCTCCAGGTCCCTGTGAATTGCCTCGAGGCACTCGGCTCGCCTCAGAGCCCTTTGCATAGAGTTCTCCGCCCTGACCATCGTGAGCCGTGCCTCTTCCGCCCGCTGCCGCTCCGCATCTATAGCATGGTCTAACCGCTGCCACACGGAAGACACTTCCCCTCCTGGGTCCTCCTGCCCCCTGGCCGATGCCTGCCCCTCTGATGTCGAAGGCCCCGAGCTATCATGGCTCCCACCTTGTTGCTGCTGCTGCTGTGCCTGTGCCCTGGCTCCTGCTGCCTGCATATCCTCCTCCAGCTGGGGTGCAGTTGTTGAGGTGGCCACCCCTGTTGGACGTCCGACTCCCGACTGTGGCAGGGATGTGTCCTCCACCAGCCTGGCCGCACGGTCAGAGGAAGCTCCACAGGGTACCCAGGTGATACATGGGTGGGAAGATGGCACGGAGGACGACTGGCGCATATGGGGTTCAGGTGAGGAGGGGGTCGAAGCAAGGTTCAGCAAACGGAGGATTCCGGCCTGGGTGACCTGTCCCAGTAGGCTGACGTGGTCAATGAGCCATTCAAGATGAAGTGCAGTCTCCCCATGAAAAGACTGCAGGTCACCTCGCATGGCCCGTTGACGCAACGCCACCCCACCCAGGACAGGCTCAACCCGGTCCCGGATAGCCACGTCCGCAGGGAGAGGAAGGCCAGTTGTTGTAAGCGGATCCCCTCCCTGAAAACGGGTCTGGACGTAGGCATCCCTGCTGGTGCGGGATGATGCAGTCACAGGATCGGGGACAGGATTACACACAGGCACCTCCGCGGCGGCCTGTGCTGCCTCCTGTCCCTTCCCCTGCACTACACCACTGGCACCAGTGGAATCCCCACCTCCAGAACCCGTCTCTGTCCCTGGCGCGGCCTCCTCCTCCACCAAACCCCCAACCTACCTGGATGACTCTGTGCCATCTTCCTTCGTCGGACCCTGGGGGGTCTCAGCTGCCCCTTCTGCTGCCGAGGAGACCAACTCCGACCTCCGCCTCTTGGTCCTACCCTCGGCAGCTGCAGTCTGGGATGCAGCACCGGACTCCTCACTCCCTGACGAGATCACAACCTGGGAGGGGAGCTGGGCCTTTCGTCTCCAGTTGGTGGTGTGATCCCCGCCGCTGTGCTCCACAGCACCCTCTCCGCCCTCTTCATCAGTTGACGCTGCAGACAGGGAGAGATAGGAGACAGGCATCAGGATACTGTACAATGGACTGATACACACATGCCAGTTGCACATGAGTGGCACTGTCAAACTTCAGACATGGCATCACAATCCCCAACACACATGGCATGTCACATGAGCAATTCCACAGCCATATGGCAACAGCCAGCACCATCCATACACATACAACAGCATGAGCAGCCAAAGGTGAGCCAGACATCACATGAAACACAGGGAGTGCACTAGACATGCACACAAGCCACCACACTTACATGCATGTGTACACCTCCACCAACTGTCGCAGTGATGACATCGGCATCCATGTCACAGCTGGCAATCAGTCTACAACATATCAGTGTCCCAAGCATCCATGTTGCATCACTGCTGCACCCTTGTGAAATACACACACATGCACATGTACACGGTGCAGATACATGCAGCTGGAACCGACATCCATGTGTGACACCACAACCATGCCAATTTACATACACAGTCATTCAAACATGTGTGCTCACACATCTGCATTTGGCATGCAAGCTTACACACACATGCACCATCCATGTGTCTCACACATGAGAGGACTCGCATGTGTTAGCCTCATGGCCCTGTACATACACATCCATACATGGCCCTACCAAACCACATGTGCAACCTGCACACTACTGGCATACCACCACACGCACAGCTTACAATCAGTATGCATGTACACTTACCGCTCGACTCCAGACGGGTCTGCCTCTCAAGGACCTGGACGTGGAGCGCTGGGGATATGCGTTCCAGGACCCTCATTTGATGTTCCGACAGGTGGCCCCGGTGCCCCTTAGCATTCACTGCCTTCAAGAGGCGCCGGGCCTTGTTGAGGGTCCTGGACCTGAAGTCCTCCCAGCGCTTCTTGACATGTTTGAATTTGCAGACTGCCACCCCCTCCGCGTTGATGGCAGTCATGATGTCCGTCCAGATCCTGGTCCGTCCTTCCTTGTTGGCGCGCGAACTTCTGAAGAGGGCATCATACTGCCCCAGGACTTGCTCCACCAGGACACCAACTTCGGTGGCAGTGAAGCTGGTGGCCCTCTGCCTCTCTGGCTGGGGGTTGCCAGTGGTGCCAGATGGTGATGTGCCCGACATGGCAACCCAAGAGGCAGGTGTGGGTGGGCAACTGGGCCCTGGGGCTGGGCTGTGGAGTGATGGTATCCCAGTCGGGAGTCTTCAGTTCCAGCAGGGGTGGTCACATCAACTTCACCCCTGGCTGATGTGCAGGCAGACATTAGCAGGGCACGTGGGCAGCAGGCAGGCAGGCAGCAGCAGATGGCAGGTGGGAGCGTGCTCGGGGCTCTTGGGGGCAGGAAAATGGCTTTCAGGGCAGGAGGATGGTCTTCCGTGTGTTTTCATGTGGCCAGCTTGATACAGAGTGATTTGGCACGTGAAAAAATTGCACGTCAGCGTGTAATTCGAGGGAAGGCCCTTTGCGCGTGAGCGCGTCAGCACACGCACGCGATTCCATTGGACCAAAGGCCCTCAGCGCGTAAGCGCATCTGTGATGCATGCACCACATGGTTGGTGCATGTGTTACAATGCAACATGCGGAGCAGCATGCGGAATGCACACATCAATGCATCTCTGTCTCTGTTATCAGACATGGATGGGGTGTGAGAGATGGGTGCTGCTGTCATGGACATGTCTGGTGTCCATGTATGTGTGTCTGACTTGCATGTCTGTGACTTGTAAATGCCATGGATGCATGACACATGTCTGTGACAATGTTCAGATTCACTGATGCAGCCTACTCATCCTTGTATCCACTGTGTCTGGGGTGTAAGAGGCCAGATGGATGAAACTACGGTGAAGTGTGTGCATGTGATGGGCATGACCCATGATGCATGTGAGTTTCAAACCAGCATAGTATGTTTCAAGAGCACATGTATGCTAATGTTCATAGCATGCGCCATGCCTGTTATTGCATGTGTTTTGCCTGCACTGACCCATGTGTTGTGGAGGGACATGATGGAAGTGATGTTTGACAGTGCCACTCACCTGCTATTGCTTCCTGTATAGGAAACCATTGTACAGTACCCTGATGCATGTGTTCTATGTCTCCCTCTACACAGCGGCAAGTGATGAACAGGGCGGAGACGGCGCTGTGGAGCAAAGCGGCGGGGATGCCCCCACCGGCCGGCGACGCAAGGCCCAGTCACCCTCCCAGAAATTACCATCGTCCGGGAGTGAGGGGACTGGTGCTGAGTATGCCACTACGGCTGCAGCGGAAGACGGTGTGTAGCCATCCAGGTTGGTGGTTTCCACAGAGGAGGAGGAGGAGGCCACTACTGAGCCGCACATGGGGCCTGTGGGGGTGGTACCACTGGTGCAAGTGGTGCAGTTCAGGGGCAGGAGGCAGCACAGGTCGCCGTGGACGGGCCTGTGCATGTCACTGTCCCTGACACTGTGACTGCACCACGATGCACCAGCAGGGATGCCCCATCCCAGGCCCGTCCGCAGGTAGGGGGAATGTCCATGTCATCTGACACTCCTCTACCTGCGGACGAGGGGACTCCTGGCCGTATGGAGAAGGTCCTGATTGGTGTCGCGTTGCGTACGCGTGACCTTCGTGATGACGTGCGTGCTTCCCGGGGGGAGCACGCATGTCATCATGAAGAGCAGCGTGCCAACGTGGCCCAGTTGGGAATTTCCATGGTCAGGGATCTTGTACATGTGTCAGCCACTCTGGCGGCCCTCTCCTCCTCTGTGGAGACTATGCGCCAGTCGTTCTCCATGCAATCTTCCGGCCCAGATGCCACTAGGGCCTCCTGTGGACCTGCCCTGACCAACGCAGCCAGCTCGGTGGGGATCCCATCCCTGCCACAGTCGGGAGTCAGAGGTCCAGCAGGGGTGGACACCCCAGCAACTGGACCCCAGCAGATGGAGAATGTTCCGGCATCATCGGGCAGGGCAAGTGCACGACGGCGTCGGTGGATTCCACCAGCCTGGATGCCATCGTGCTGGCAGAGGCAGTTGCATCGGAGGCAGCGGCAGGCTCAACGTGGGAGGCATCATGGCTCGGGGCCATCTACATCAGAGGGGCAGACATCGGCTGGAGGGCAGGAGGACCCTCGAATGGGAGTGTCTTCCGTGTGGCAGCGGTTGGGCCAGCAGATAGGTACGGAGCGGCGGCGGGCGGAGGAGGCATGGCTCACAATGGTCAGCGCGGAGAACTCCATGCGCAGGGCACTGAGGCGGGCTGAGTGCCTCAAAGGAATTCGCAGGGAGTTGGAGGTAGACATGGCGTTATCCCTGCGAGACCTCGTGGCCAGAGAAAAGTCCCGCCTCCAAGACATTGAACAGGAGTTCGATGATGCCCTGGCCCATGACATCAACAATTGAGCCGTTGGACATGCCCGCCGCCATTGTATATAGTTCATTAGTGTTAAGTTTCTTTTTTCTTTCATTTGGGGTGCATGGACTATGCCCCACATTTTTGTATATAGTTAGTAATTAGGTAGGTTTCATTGTAGGTTTCATTTATGTCATTGGGCTCATGGACCCTGGATTTGCTATTTGTACATAGTTTTACAGTAGATTTTTCTCCTTCATCTTTTTTTTCACCATGGAGCAATGGATATTACGGTTTTCTTTCCCTTTGGATTTGCTTTGTTGGACGGTGACTTTGGACACATTTTCATTTGGATTAATTTGGATTCTCATTTTATTTATTTATCATTTTTTGGGACATGCTGCATTTTGATTATTATTGGCATTATTGTGTGTTTTGATTTCATTCCCTTCATTTTGACTTGAATACATTTTTGTTTCTTACTTCAATGTTTGGTCTTCTCTCATTGGTTTCATGCATGTCACAATGTGGGATTTCTCAGTCATGTGTTGCCATTGTGTGGGTCTGACAGACTTGTACTCATGCACATACTGCTTATTTGTGATCTATCATGTAATGGGGATTCAATTTGGAGTGGATGTAAAGCTTGGTTGGGTGTTTGGACTGGGATGGCGTGGGGTGGGATTTGGGTGGCCATAAAAGCCAGGAATCTGGATTGTGATGATGTGTTGGCTGGGTGACATGAGTGGGGGCCTGCTGGCAGGTGCCCCTGACTGCTGGGGGGTGGGGGTGCAGGGGGACAAGTGTGGGAAATGGTTGGGGGACTGCTGGCAGGTGCCCCTGACTGCTGGGGAGTGGGGGTGGGTGTCCAGTCAATTCGTCGAAAAAAAACTGGTCGACTGCAATTTGGTCGACGCAATTTGGTCGAAAACCAAATGGTTGAATTTTTTTTTTATTTATATATTTATTTTTCGGGTTTTAGTTTAGTTAAAAAAGGGGTTTTTAGAGAAAAAAAGGGGGTGGGGGGGGGGACCCCCCCAAAAAAAAAAAAAAAGGGTTAAAATAAAAAAATAAAAAATTCGACCATTTGGTTTTCGACCAAATTGGTTCGACCATTTGTCTGGTCGACCAATTTTTTTCGACCAAATGTCTGGCAACCGTGGGGGTGCTGTGGGACATTTGTGGGGGCCTCCTGGCAGATGCCCCTGACTGCTGGGGGTGCAGGGGTGCAGGGGGACATGTGTGGAACATGAGTGGGGGCCTGATGGCAGGTGCCCCTGACTGCTGGGGGGTGGGGGTGCTGGAGGACATGTGTGGAGCCCTGCTGGCAGGTGCCCCTGACTGTTGGGGGTTGGGGGTGCTAGGGGACATGAGTGGGGGCCTGCTGGCAGGTGCCCCTGACTGCTAGGGGGTGGGGGTGCAGGGGGACATGTGTGGGACATGAGTAGGGACCTGCTGGCAGGTGCCCCAGACTGCTGGGGGGTGGGGGTGCTGGGGGACATGTGTGGGGCCCTGCTGGCAGGTGCCCCTGACTGCTGGGGGGTGGGGGCTCTGGGGGACATGAGTGGGGGCCTGCTGGCAGGTGCCCCTGACTGCTGGGGGGTGGGGGTGTTAGGGAGAATTCTCTGTTTAGGCGGAATTTCCTAACCTAGTGAGTCCCCCAGCAGCTTTGCTGGATTTCTGGAGTTTGTTTTTTTTCCATCTTGCCAAGAGTGCGACTCTTTTCTCCCACTCTTGGACATGAATGTGGTTAATTCCTGTGAATGTCAATGTGCTCTATGGGCTATGAGGTCTTTTACTTCATAGGGTCTCATATGTTTTGCTATGTGTGTTACAATGCACCCTCCGTGCCGTAACACCGGGGCGTCCTAGAGGACCCCCACCATAGACTCCATACCCTGGGACTGACTACTGTCTCCCAGGGCATGTAAAGTCACCATTGGCTTTACTAGACCTAAATTTACTAACAGAACTAGTACAATCCATCCTATTGTGGACGTACTGATAGGGGTAATTCGATTACCCCTTGGTCTGTTATTCGAGGGGGCACTGTCCCGTCCCCCCTCGTTGAGTTTTGGCTGGTGGCAGTGGAAACTACTTGTTATATTCGACCCCGAATATAACTCTATGGGATTCTTCCCATTGTTGGAGGTTAATACTTTTTTTCGGTAGTCTCTAACATACCACCGGTTTATTTGTCTTAAATAAATCTATCGGTTGGTATTTTCTGCCACAACTCGGTTTTTAAAATGGCGTCTGTGTTTGTCTCTGTGACTCCTAAACCAAAGGTTGAGCCCTTTGTTCCACTTTTGGCGGGCTTCTGCACAGTGGCCCTCCAAAGTGGTGCCATTCTTGGGTACCACAGGGGGTGTGGGAGGGGGTTTAGGCACCATGGACTGAGTTGCCTTGCCAACTCAAGTCGCACTCTGGTGTGATTGGCCCAAGTGGTGAGCCACCCAGCTCACCACTTAGCGTGTTTTGATTGACAGCTTGGCTGAATGAATGGGGGCTTTCTGCATAATAAAAGCAGGGCTTTTGGGACTGGATCTTCAGAAGTCGCCACAGGACCTAAGAATCCGACAAGGGTAAAGCTGAGCCGACCTGCACCGACGACTCCTCCGGTGGAGCCCTGCTGAACCGACTCACCACTTCCCGACAACAGAGGAGATCTCCCCGCTGGAGAGTCTTCGTCCCCTGACTGGTGGGCACAACCAGTCCCCTTTGCTTTTTCTTCGCTTCCAGGATGTAGTGGTCGAATTGCCCGTGCTGAGCACCCCGGCAACCGGATAGCCACTAACCACTGTACCACGACCAAAAGGTGGTGTCTTGTGACGGAGCATTCCGCGGCTGGTCTCTTCCCTGGTGGTGCAACGATTTTCAACTTTCCTTCGACGACGAGATCATCTCTTCTCTTGGCAAAGCCCCGACTTGCATCCACCACCAGGAACAACTGCCCCCGCCAGAGCTGTCTCTCCACATACAAGGTACCGTGTCCGCCTGGCTTCCCTTGTGACGGTTAGCATGAGGTGTCTTAATCCTCGCCTCTCCATTGGGTCGCCTCCAAGCTTTCTTAACTTTCTGTTCTGAACTGGTCCAATCTTTCTATAACAATTTGCGACAAAGACTCGAAGTGCATTTCCACTGTGATACTTTTTGGGACATTTCGCCTTGCCTCTCTCCGAGTGGGCCTGGCCTCTGAACTTTGCGATCTACAGTAGACCCTGCCTTACTTGCCTTGCATTTGTTCGTAAAAGTGTTGGTACCGAGTTGATTTCATACCCTGCCTTTTCTCTCCCGTTCTAATGAATATTAGAGTGCCATCTAGGTTAAAGCATTCACCTCTGTCTGCAAATAAGTGGTGCCGTTAACCTAGACTTGTCGAACTATTGTTAGGGGGATTTATTTACTTTTAGTAATTGTAATTGAAGTTGTTTGCCGTATTAGTGCCAGAGTGTTTTCCATAGATGTGTTGTTATAAATAAATACCTATATATCTTTACACCCGAGCTCTGTTCCGTGTTTGATTGTTCTACTGTGTAAATTGCCCTATTTTGTATACTCCACATGCTGCCTAACTTTTCTTGAGAGAGGTCTGACTGCTCAGCCACAGTTACCAGGTGAATCTGTGTGGTACAGACAGCTACGAAGTGGGTTTACTGCCAACACCTGTAAGCCTAAATCTTTTGCAGTGGTCCCAGAGGGAACTGCACAGGTTTTCCGCTTAACACTGGTGTACAGCGGTGGGATTTGTATCGAGTATACAGTTTAGAGTGCTTTTCAACACTTTAGGATAACTAACCACAAAGCTTAGCACTAAAAAGCAACTTTCAAAAACATGTCTACTATGGAAGTTTACAGTCAAGAGTCCTTGTCAGGAGAAAATACTGAGAGTTTACGAGCTCTCTGTAGACAAGAGAATCTTTCTGTAAGAGGCAAGAAAGTAGAACTGATAGCGAGATTGCTGGAAAACCAAAGTCTGGGTACTGGTTCAGAGGAACCAACTTCTCCAGCGAATGTAGAAAACAGTGATGGTATTGATCTGAATCACAGTCTTGATAATGAGTCAGAAGAGGAAAGTGAACCTAATGAAGTAAGCCACTCTGAGTCTCTGTCTGCCTTACCTACTGTACCTAAGGGGCCCATACCAGGTCCCACATGTAACCCTGCTTATTTTGAACTTGAAAAAATGAAGCTCGAGTTAGAATACAAGCGTTTTTTATCCCAATCTGAAAGAAACCAAGAGCTAGAGTTCAGACGAATGAATGCCCAGGCTGAGCAGAAGCAAGCTGAATTAAAGCTCAGAGAAATAGAACGTAATCATGAGTTAGAGATGAAAAAGTTATCTGTGGAAAATGCTTCTCTCTCCTCTGGTTCCTCTAGAAGTTCCAGTCCCAAAAGACCCTGGATGCCTAAGGAATTAGTGGGTTTGTATGAAGCGAGATTGGATGTGTTGGATTGGTTAAAACTGTTTGAATATAATCATGGGCTCCAGGACATCACAGGGAATGAGTTACTTCCCTGGTTGTTGTCTAGGCTTCCCCCTCTTGCGACTGATGTGGTAATGGAGTTGGGGGAGGTGGATAAGAAGGATTACGAAAGTGTGAAACTAGCTTTGATAGCTAGGTTCGGGAAGACCCCTTCCCAGTATATTAAGAGGTTTAGAACCCTCAAAAAGCATGATGGTACCCCTTGGGCTACCTGGGTGAGTGAAGGGTTGAAAAACTTAGAGGGATGGATTAAGGGTTACAAAGTGAACACTTATGAGGGTATGAAGAATCTTTTTATTTTGGCGTCTATTTATGATGCCTGTTCTCCTGAGCTCAGACAGCACTTGGCTGATTCGAAGGAATTGGATTCCAGGAAGCTAGCTAAGGCTGCTGACTTGTGGGTTGCCAACAAGGCTACTCATAAGGATTCTGGGGCAACTCAGAAAAAGGATGAGGGAAAACAGCCTAAGAAAGACTCAAAAGAGAATTCGAATAACTCAAATTCCAAAGAGGGCCCCAAACAAAACCAGAAGGGTAAGCCACAAGGAAAACCGCAGCAGAATAGTGTGCCTTCTGGTGCCAAACCGGAAGGAGGCCAGAACAAGCCACCATTCCAGAAAGCATTCGATAAATGCTTTGCTTGTGGCTCGACTGACCACGTGAAAGGAGATCCCAGATGTAAGGGTAAACCTTCAGGGGTCCAGCTTGTCTCCTTAGCCTTCGCTCCAGAGGAGGAAGTCCAAATGGCAAGTGGAAACTTTCTACTGCTGGCTGATGAACCCATTGGAGTCTCAGCCAGTGTTTCTTTAGTGTTTCTGGGGTTGTGGGAACAACAGAATTTAGATGTCTATAATTCTATCCCCGATAATACTAAAGAGTATTATAAGGACAGTGTCCAGGCGAATGGTCAGGAGACTCCTGCCATTAGGGACACTGGGGCCAGCATAACTGTGGTGGATAAATCGTTTTTTCAGGCTGAGGATGTTGCTAAGGCACCCAAACGCCTCACCAAGTTAGCTGGAGGGCCTGTGCAGATGCTTCCCCAATTACCAGTTCTCATCCAGTGTAACGACATGACTGTGAAGATACCTGTCAGCATACAGAGTGAGGTACCAGGACGCGTTCTGTTGGGTAACGATTTAAAAACTCTCGGAGTTGTGTCGCAGGAGCTAGCCAGACCTGCAAGGGAGAGAACCATTCAAGGTACTCTCCAGGAGATGATGAAGAAAGATATCACTCCTACTCCACTGGAATTGTCAGCTACGGTCTCAAAGAAATCAGAAGCGAAAGGGAAACCTAAGACTTCTATACCGAAACCAGCAGCCAGCATTTCAGTAGAGCCAACAAGGACTTCCCCGCGGTTGTCCAAAGTTACACCCGTAACTCCACCTCCAGCTGCGGCTGAGAGGGAGGTACAATCCTGTGTGGTAGAATTAGACTCTGAAGAAGAGCTAATGGAAGGCCAGGAACTCCTTGGAGATCTGGATCCTGTTGACCATCTTGAGCTGCAGTCGTTACTGGCAGAAGGTGGGCCCAACAGGGCAGACTTCAGTAAGGGACAGAGGGAATGTCCAACTCTGGAAGGTCTTCGCCACCAGGCAGAAGCTCAGGCTGAAGGGCAAGAGCCTGGTAAATACAGGTTGCACTGGGAAGATGGCCTCTTCTACAGTGAACCGACCGAGTCTGCATCTGGAGACTACAAACGACTTGTAGTACCCCAAGAGAACAGACCACAGTTCTTGCAGTTAGCCCACGAGATTCCTTTGGCTGGTCACTTGAGTTTCAAGAAGATTAAGGAAAGGCTCTCTCTCTACTTTTATTGGCCGAAGATGGGGGCTGAAGTAGAAAAACACTGCAGGAGCTGCCACACCTGCCAGACCTCTGGTAAGGTTGGCTCCAAGAATGTGGCACCTTTAGTGCCTCTCCCAGTTGTGGGAGTCCCATTTGAGAGAGTAGGGATTGACATTGTTGGTCCCCTTGATCCTCCAACCTCCCCAGGCAACAGGTTTATACTGGTTGTAGTAGACCATGCTACTAGGTATCCTGAGGCAATTTCTATGAGGACTGTAACAGCTCCGGCTGTGGCTAAGGCCCTCCTTGGTATTTTTACCAGGGTCGGGTTTCCTAAGGAAGTAATCTCTGACAGGGGGTCAAACTTTATGTCCCACTACATGAAAGCCATGTGGAAAACCTGTGGAGTTACTTACAAGTTCTCAACGGCTTACCACCCCCAAACCAATGGGTTGGTAGAACGGTTCAACCGAACCATGAAGAGCATGATAGGTGCTTTAGAAAAACCCCTTAAACGAAAGTGGGACCTTGTACTGCCATGCCTTCTCTTTGCTTATAGAGAAGACCCTCAGGGGGGAGTAGGTTATTCTCCCTTTGAGCTTCTCTATGGTCATCCCGTCAGAGGTCCATTGGCCCTGATTAAGGAGGGGTTGGAGAGTGCTCCTTCCCCCAAGCCAGTCAGAGTGACTGACTACGTGATAGGTCTCCGAAGGAGAATGTCGCACATGATGACAGAAGCAAGCGATAACTTGAAAGCTGGACAAGCATTGGTCAAGCACTGGCATGGTCAAAAGGATAACATGGTTGAGTTCGCTCAAGACCAGCTCGTTCTCGTTATGATCCCAGCAAGGCAGAGGGCCTTGCAAGACAAATGGATGGGACCTCTCAGAGTTGTGGGTAAACTTGGAGAGGTCAACTATCTGGTGGAATTGGGCAATCCCAAGGAGGCTCCGACAGTCTTCCACACCAACCGACTCAAAGCGTATGTCTCAAGACCGGATGTCGGAGCGTTGCTTCTAGCATCGTCAGAGGAAGAAGAAGAGAGTGAAGCTCTTCCTGATCTCCTCAGAGGCTTACCTTTAGACAAAAAAATTGAAGGAGTGAATCTCTCTTCAAATCTGACACCTGAGCAGCAAGAAGAGTGCAAATCTATGTTGAATCAGTTTGCCTCTCTGTTCTCACTTTCACCAGGCTTGACCCCTTGGGGCCAGCATGACATACTCACTGGTGACTGTCTGCCAGTCAAAAGCAGAGGATACCGAATGTCAGAAAACGTACAAACCCACATCAAAGGTGAGGTCAGCAAGATGCTTGATCTTGGGGTAATAGAGTAGTAGAGCCCTCTACTAGTCCTAGATTCTGCGTGGATTATCGAGCTCTTAATGCAGTCACCAAGACTGATGCCCACCCTTTGCCAAGAGCAGATGAGTTGGTGGATAAACTTGGTTCAGCCAAGTTCCTCAGCACATTTGCCTCGAAGTCAGGCTATTGGCAAATAGCCCTGACAGACCATGCCAAGGAGAAAACTGCATTTTCTACCCCCATTGGCTTATACCAGTTTAAGGTAATGCCTTTCGGATTGTAAAATGCACCTGCTACATTTCAACGGATGGTAAACCAGGTACTGAATGGGATGGAGGACTTCTGCATGGCATACTTGGATGACATAGCAGTGTTCAGCAATTCCTGGGAAGAACATGTAACCCACATAAGAGATGTTTTGCAGGATCTTGGAAGAGCCAATCTGACCATAAAGGCGAGTAAATGCCAAATTGGACAGAGTAAGGTAGTCTATCTTGAACATGAGGTCGGAGGTGGAGAAATAAGACCTTTGCTCAGTAAGATTGAAGCTGTGCAAAATTGGACAACACCTACTACTCAGACCCAGGTGAGAGCCTTCCTAGGCCTCACTGAGTGTTACAGGAATTTCATTGAGAACTATGGGACCATAGCTTCTCCACTGAATGTCATCTCCTCTCCCAAATTTCCTAAAAAGTTTAGATGGAACGAGGAGTGCAATCAGGCTTTTGAAAACCTGAAAAAGGCTCTTTGCCAAGCCCCAGTGCTCAGAGCTCCTGATTACCGCCAAACTTTCATTGTGCAGACAGATGCTTCAAATGGAGGAATAGGTGCCGTACTCAGTCAACTGGATGGGAAAGGTAGAGAGCACCCCGTTTGCTTCATCAGCCGCAAGCTGAAGGATCCTGAAACAAGGTGGGCAACAAGTGAATGAGAGTGCTTTGCTATCGTGTGGGCGCTGAAGAAGTTTAGGCCATACTTGTATGGTTCTACTTTTGTCATTCAGACTGACCACCAACCCTTGAGATGGTTAATGCAAATGAAAGGGGAAAACCCAAAACTACTGAGATGGTCGATCTGCCTGCAAGGGTTTGATTTCACCATTGAACACAGGTCAGGGTGTCACCACCAAAATGCTGATAGTCTCTCTAGGATGTATGTCATCGACTAGAGGTATGAGATTCATCCAGGAGTGGATTAAGTCCTCCTGTCCCTTACTCTGGGGGGGCGAGTGTTAGGGAGAATTCTCTGTTCAGGCTGAATTTCCTAACCTAGTGAGTCCCCCAGCAGCTTTGCTGGATTTCTGGAGTTTGTTTTTTTTCCATCATGCCAAGAGTGCGACTCTTTTCTCCCACTCTTGGACATGAATGTGGTTAATTCCTGTGAATGTCAATGTGTTTTATGGGCTATGGGGTCTTTTACTCCATAGGGTCTCATATGTTTTGCTATGTGTGTTACAACGCACCCTCCGTGCCATAACACCGGGGCGTCCTAGAGGACCTCCACCATAGACTCCATACCCTGGGACTGACTACTGTCTCCCAGGGCATGTAACGTCACCATTGGCTTTACTAGACCTAAATTTACTACCAGAACTAGTACAATCCATCCTATTGTGGACGTACTGGTAGGGGTAATTCGATTAACCCTGGGTCTGTTATTCGAGGGGGCACTGTCCCGTCCCGCCTCGTCGAGTTTTGGCTGGTGACAGTGGAAACTACTTGTTATATTCGACCCCGAATATAACTCTATGGGATTCCTCCCATTGTTGGAGGTTAATACTTTTTCTCGTTAGTCTCTAACATACCACCGGTTTATTTGTCTTAAATAAATCTATCGGTTTGTATTTTCTGCCAGAACTCGGTTTTTAAAATGGCGTCTGTGTTCGTCTCTGTGACTCCTAAACCAAAGGTTGAGCCCTTTGTTCCACTTTTGGCGGGCTTCTGCACAGAGGCCCTCCAAAGTGGTGCCATTCTGTCTGGGTACCACAGGGGGTGTGGGAGGGGGTTTAGGCACCCTGGACTGAGTTGCCTTGCCAACTCAAGTCGCACTCTGGTGTGATTGGCCCAAGTGATGAGTCACCCCGCTCACCACTTAGCGTGTTTTGATTGACAGCTAGGCTGAATGAATGGGGGCTTTCTGCATAAAAGCAGGGCTTTTGGGACTGGATCTTCAGAAGTCGCCACAGGACCTAAGAATCCAACGAGGGTAAAGCTGAGCCGACCTGCAACGACGACACCTCCGGTGGAGCCCTGCTGAACCGACTCACCACTTCCCGACGACAGAGGAGATCTCCCCGCCGGAGAGTCTTCTTCCCCTGACTGGTGGGCACAACCAGTCCCCTTTGCTTTTTCTTCACTTCCAGGATGTAGTGGTCGAATTGCCCGTGCTGAGCACCCCGGCAACCGGATAGCCACTAAACACTGTACCGCGACCAAAAGGTGGTGCCGTGTGACGGAGCACTCCGCGGCTGGTCTCTTCCCTGGTGGTGCAACGATCTTCAACTTTCCTTCGACAACGAGATCATCTCTTCTCTTGGCAAAGCCCCGACTTGCATCCACCACCAGGAACAACTGCCCCCGCCGGAGCTGTCTCTCCACATACAAGGTACTGTGTCCACCTGGCTTCCCTTGTGACGGTTAGCGTGAGGTGCCTTAATCCTCACCTCTCCATTGGGTCGCCTCCAAGCTTTCTTAACTTTCTGTTCTGAACTGGTCCAATCTTTCTATAACAATTTGCGACAAAGACTCAAAGTGCATTTCCACTGTGATACTTTTTGGGACATATCGCCTTGCCTCTCTCCGAGTGGGCCTGGCCTCTGAACTTTGCGATCTACAGTAGATCCTGCCTTACTTGCCTTGCATTTGTTCGTAAAAGTGTTGGTACCGAGTTGATTTTATACCCTGCCTTTTCTCTCCTGTTCTAACGAATATTAGAGTGCCATCTAGGTTAAAGCATTCACCTCTGTCTGCAAATAAGTGGTGCCGTTGAACCTAGACTTGTCGAACTATTGTTAGGGGGATTGATTTACTTATAGTAATTGTAATTGAAGTTTTTTGCCGTATTAGTGCCAGAGTGTTTTCCATAGATGTGTTGTTATAAATAAATACCTATATATCTTTACACCCAAGCTCTGTTCCGTGTTTGCTTGTTCTACTGTGTAAATTGCCCTATTTTGTATACTCCACATACTGCCAAACTTTTCTTGAGAGAGGTCTGATTGCTCAGCCTCAGCTACCAGGTGAATCTGTGTGGTACAGACAGCTACCACGTGGGTTTACTGTCAACACCTGTAAGCCTAAATCTTTTGCAGTGGTCCCAGAGGGAACTGTACAGGTTTTCCGCTTAACAGTGGGTGCTGGGGGACATGAGTAGGGGCCTGCTGGCAGGTGCCCCTGACTGCTGGGTGTTGCGGGTGCAGGGGGACACGTGTGGGACGTGAGTGGGGGCCTGCTGGCAGGTGCCCCTGACTGCTGGGGGGTGGGGGTGCAGGGGGACATGTGTGGGACATGAGTGGGGGCCCGCTGGCAGGTGCCCCTGACTGTTGGGGGTGGGAGTGCTGGGGGACATTTGTGGGGGCCTGCTGGCAGGTGCCCCTAACTGCTGGGGGGTGGGGGTGCTGGGGGACATGTGTGGGGGCCTTCAGGCAGATGCCCCTGACTGCTGGGGGGTGGGGGTGCAGGGGGACATGAGTGGGGGCCTGCTGGCAGGTGCCCCTGACTGCTGAGGGGTGTTCGTGCAGAGGGACATGTGTGGGACATGAGTGGGGGCTTGCTGGCATGTGCCCCCCTGACTGCTGGGGGGTGAGGGTGCTGGGGGACATGTGTGGGGGCCTGCTGGCAGGTGCCCCTGACTGCTGGGGGGTGGAGGTGATGGGGGACATGAGTGGGGGCCTGCTGGCAGGTGCCCCTGACTGCTGGGGGGTGGGGGTGCAGGGGGACATGTGTGGGACATGAGTGGGGGTCTGCTGGCAGGTGCCCCTGACTGCTGGGTGGTGGGGGTGCAGGGGGACATGGGTGGGGGGCTGACTTCTGGGGGGTGGGGGTGCAGGGGGACATGTCTGGGACATGAGTGGGGGCCTGCTGGCAGGTGCCCCTGACTGCTGGGGGGTGGGGGTGCTGGGGGACATCCGTGGGGGCCTGCTGGCAGGTGCCCCTGACTGCTGGGGGGTGGGGGTGCTGGGGGACATGAGTGGGGGCCTGCTGGCAGGTGCCCCTGACTGCTGGGGGGTGGGGGTGCTGGGGGACTGGCCTCTGAACTTTGCGATCTACATTAGATCCTGCCTTACTTGCCTTGCATTTGTTCGTAAAAGTGTTGGTACCGAGTTGATTTCATACCCTGCCTTTTCTCTCCCATTCTAATGAATATTAGAGTGCCATCTAGGTTAAAGCATTTACCTCTGTCTGCAAATAAGTGGTGCCGTTGAACCTAGACTTGTCGAACTATTGTTAGGGGGATTGATTTACTTATAGTAATTGTAATTGAAGTTGTTTGCCGTATTAGTGCCAGAGTGTTTCCCATAGATGTGTTGTTATAAATAAATACCTATATATCTTTACATCCAAGCTCTGTTCTGTGTTTGCTTGTTCTACTGTGTAAATTGCCCTATTTTGTATACTCCACATACTGCCTAACTTTTCTTGAGAGAGGTCTGACTGCTCAGCCTCAGCTACCAGGTGAATCTGTGTGGTACAGACAGCTACCACGTGGGTTTACTGCCAACACCTGTAAGCCTAAATCTTTTGCAGTGGTCCCAGAGGGAACTGCACAGGTTTTCTGCTTAACAGGGGGTGCTGGGGGACATGAGTGGGGGCCTGCTGGCAAGTGCCCCTGACTGCTGGGGGGTGGGGGTGCAGGGGGACATGTGTGGGACATGAGTGGGGGCCTGCTGGCAGGTTTCCCTAACTGTTGGGGGTGGGGTGCTGGGGGACATGAGTGGGGGCCTGCTGGCAAGTGCCCCTGACTGCTGGGGGGTGGGGGTGCAGGGGGACATGTGTGGGACGTGAGTGGGGCCTGCTGGCAGGTGTCCCTGACTGTTGGGGGTGGGGGTGCTGGGGGACATGTGTGGGGGCCTGCTGTCAGGTGCCCCTGACTGCTGAGGGGTGGGGGTACTGGGGGACATGTGTGGGGGCCTGCTGGCAGGTGCCCCTGACTGCTGGGGGTGGGGGTGCAGGGGGACATGAGTGGGGGCCTGCTGGCAGGTACCCCTGACTGCTGGGGGGTGGGGGTGCAGGGGGACATGTGTGGGACATGAGTGGGGGCCTGCTGGCAGGTGCCCTTGACTGCTGGGGGGTGAGGGTGCTGGGGGACATGTGTGGGGGCCTGCTGGCAGGTGCCCTTGACTGCTGGGGGGTGGGGGTGCTGCGGGACATGTGTGGGGGCCTGCTGGCAGGTGCCCCTGACTGCTGGGAGGTGGGGGTGCTGGGGGACATAAGTGGGGGCCTGCTGGCAGGTGCCCCTGATTGCTGGGGGGTGGGGGTGCAGGGGGACATGTGTGGGACATGAGTGGGGGTCTGCTGGCAGGTGCCCCTGACTGCTGGGTGGTGGGGGTGCAGGGGGACATGGGTGGAGCCTGACTGCTGGGGGGAGGGGGTGCTGGGGACATCCGTGGGGGCCTGCTGGCAGGTGCCCCTGACTGCTGGGAGGTGGGGGTGCTGGGGGACATAAGTGGGGGCCTGCTGGCAGGTGCCCCTGATTGCTGGGGGGTGGGGGTGCAGGGGGACATGTGTGGGACATGAGTGGGGGTCTGCTGGCAGGTGCCCCTGACTGCTGGGTGGTGGGGGTGCAGGGGGACATGGGTGGAGCCTGACTGCTGGGGGGAGGGGGTGCTGGGGACATCCGTGGGGGCCTGCTGGCAGGTGCCCCTGACTGCTGGGGGGTGGGGGTGCCGGGGGACATGAGTGGGGGCCTGCTGGCAGGTGCCCCTGACTGCTCGGGGGTGGGGGTGCTGGGGACATCCGTGGGGGCCTGCTGGCAGGTGCCCCTGACTGCTGGAGGGTGGGGGTGCTGGGGGACATGAGTGGGGGCCTGCTGGCAGGTGCCCCTGACTGCTGGGGGGTGGGGTGCTGGGGGACATGTATGGGGGCCTGCTGGCAGGTGCCCTGCACTGCTGGGGTGGGGAGCTGGGGGACATGTGTGGGACATCAGTGGGGGCCTGCTGGCAGGTGCCCCTCACTGCTGGGGTGTGCTGGGAGACAAGAGTTGGTGATCATATTGCAACCTGACATGTGGTTTGGCTGGGGGGCATGCCCATGGTGGATAGGCTGCCTGCGGGCATGACCAGGGGTGCAGGGTAGTCTGCTGTGGTGTGGGCTGCCTGCAGGGGCCATGGAGGGGGTGGAGGGGACACCTGGGAGGACCCACTCTGCCAATTCATGTGTAGGACTCCCCGCGCACCCCCAAAATATGCGTTCCCCGCTCTGACAGCAAAATCGCGTGTGAAACTTCATGCGCAGCCCAGTAATACACGTAACCTACTCCAATCGCGTGTGAAACTTCCCGCGCACCCCTGAAATACACGTACCCAAGCCAATCGCGTGTGAAACGAAACTTCCCGCGCACCCCTGAAATACACGTACCCAGCCCAATCGCGTGTGAAACTTCCCGCACACCCCAGTAATACATGTACCCTACTCCAATCGCGTGTGAAACTTCCCGCGCACCCCTGAAACACACGTACCCAGCCAAATTGCATGTGAAACTTCCCGCACACCCCTGAAATACACGTACCCAGCCCAATCGCGTGTGAAACTTCCCGTGCACCCCCGAAATACACGTACCCAGGCCAATCGCGTGTGAAACTTACCGTGCACCCCTGAAATACACGTACCCAGGCCAATCGCATGTGAAACTTCCCGCGCACCCCTGAAATACACAAACCCAGCCCAATCGCGTGTGAAACTTCCCGCGCACCCCCGAAATACACGTACCCAGGCCAATCGCGTGTGAAACTTACCGTGCACCCCTGAAATACACGTACCCACCCCCGAAATACACGTACCCAGGCCAATCGCGTGTGAAACTTACCGTGCACCCCTGAAATACACGTACCCAGGCCAATCGCGTGTGAAACTACCTGCGCACCCCTTAAATACACGTACCCAGCCCAATCGCGTGTGAAACTTCCCGCGCACCCCTGAAATACACGTACCCAGGCCAATCACGTGTGAAACTTCCCGCGCACCCCCGTAATACACGTACCCCACTCGCACAGGCCCTTTCGCGTGTGAAAGTTCCTGCGAACCCCGTAATACACGTACCCTGCTGAAATCGCATGTGACACTTCCCGCGAACCCCAGCAATACACGTACCCCACTTGCACAGGCCCTTTCGCGTGTGAAACTTCACGCGCACCCCAGTAATACACATTCCCCGCTTGGCGTTTGCTGTTTGGCAGCCCTGTAAACTGGTCCAGGGTTAGCACAGCCCTTTGCGCTGAATTGGGAATTTTGATGGCTTTTCCTCGCGCGAGGGCATTCTTGGGGGCGTAACTGGCGCTGCTGCAGGATCGCTGCGCTACTCTGCACCACGGTTGGTTTTGGAGGCTAAAATCCATGAATACGGTGTGCGCGGAAATCGATTTTAGTGCAGGCGGCTGGCGCAGACTTTCACACGCGCACACTGTGCGCCAGCCGCGTGCGCCACTTTTGTGCGAAATTCTATGAATTACCCTGTCGATCACAATGGCCAACACCAAAAATGAATATCCCTAACTTAAGAAGTCCAGCCCTATGAAGATTAGAGCCTTGTGCTCATTGTTATGTTCATGGGTAAAAGAGCTCATTGATACATACAGCTCACTAAGGACAAACTTCAAGGGGAAGGAAAAGTTAGAAGAGGACATTAGACTGTGAGGAATTTGGTTCCAAGGGTCAGAGGTGGGGCTGCTACAGAGAAAAACACTATCCCCAACTTTCAGATGACTATAGGAAGCAAGAGCCACCTAAAACAAGGCAATTACCACAAGGGATCCTTTGTGTGTAAAAACATTATGGATGAACTAGGGGCCACCGATAAGTGGTATGATTACACACCGCCCTTAGCTCACTCCAGGTTCAAATTTGGCAGGTTTGAAGGAGGTCGTCTGGACTACGGAATCCCCTCCTTTCTTACACTTCAAAGTACACAAGCGCTGCTGGTGCTGATGTGGGTATGATTTACATAAGGAGCTGGATCTCTCATCACAAATTTAGGACAAAGAAAGTACTGATGCAGCTGATCTCAGGAGACTTGAAGAAAAGCGGGAAAGTTGCCAGCAACAAACGCCACTGTCGCACAGTGACAAAGGAGCACCCAAGTCTTGTGGACTGACACAAGCTTCTCTCTTGCAGCCCAAAGCAGTATGAACAGCGAGATTTGGCAAGAAGATGCTTTGTTGTGCAAACTAGGTTTTTTCAAAGCTCGAGTCAAAACGCGATGTAGCAGAGCTCCAGCACGGGTGCCAAGGTACAAGCTCGTCAGCCCAGTGGATGGCCCAGGGACACTTACAAGAAGGCTAATGTGCGGGGCAACAAGGAGGCTGTGAGAGTGATTGGTCCTACCACTCAGAAGGGTTGAAGCACCTTTGCAGGTCTTCAGAGTTTGAGCGCAAACCAGTGGTCTACCGGGACAACAGCAGGCTCAGGATGCCAAATCTTCTCTGTGCCTCTCTGGACCGTTCTTGGACCTGCTTCGCTTCTCAGGATACTTGGCTTTGTGTAGAGGTCAATTTGGATCTCAGAGTGGTCTGTGGGTCTGCACTCATAGCCCATCCTCATATCCTAAAAGTCTAGGGCAGGCTCGCACCCGGCTTGCGAATGAGGAGATCTGGGGACCCATCCATGTGACAAGTTTTAGACCATGAAAGGTGCCAGCTTTTGTGGCAGAATGCATGCCCAAATAAGAATTTTGCAGGTCACAAACAGCAAGGGGAAGGCCAATGGACAAAATGGGCAAAGGAGAAGACAAAATACCTTGTTGCCTAGCCATGACGGGCACTAACCACAGTCATATGCCACATGCGGTAAGCACGATATGGCTTGGTAAATGTTAATAGAAATGAATGAAAAAGCTTCTGCTGCCACCATTCCACTCCGAGCCATATTGTCCAGTTACCAAAAAATCCTAAAGGGATGTCTGGGGCCCGAAAATGCAAGGACCCCAGTGCAGTACATTAATGTACTTAAGTGGCAAAAAAATCATAAGACTAAATGACAGTCATTACTGGGAAACAAAGTTTCCCAGTAATGACTGTCAGAAGGACAAGCCAGTTTCACCTGAATGATGATCGAAAGCCCAGCAGAGCACAGCTGAAGGATGTGCTTCACTGGCAGAAAGTCAGGACAGGAGGCTGAAACAAAAGTAAACATTTGGAGGGTCCTCAAATATAGAGGTAATATAGCAGTAAGTGAAATTTTACCTAACATGTGTCACCTTGTTAGGGAGAATTCTCTGTTTAGGCTGAATTTCCTAACCTAGTGAGTCCCCCAGCAGCTTTGCTGGATTTCTGGAGTTTGTTTTTTTCCATCCTGCCAAGAGTGAGACTCTTTTTCTCCCACTCTTGGACATGAATGTGTGTAATTCCTTTGAATGTCAATGTGTTCTATGGGCTATGGGGTCTTTTACTCCATAGGGTCTCATATGTTTTGCTATGTGTGTTACACCGCACCTTCCGTGCCGTAACACTGGGGCGTCCTAGAGGATCCCCACCATAGACTCCATACCCGGGGACTGACTACTGTCTCCCCGGGCATGTAAAGTCACCATTGGCTTTACTAGACCTAAATTTACTAACAGAACTAGTACAAACCATCCTATTGTGGACGTACTAGTAGGGGTAATTCGATTACTCCTGGGTCTGTTATTCGAGGGGGCACTGTCCCGTCCCCCCTCGTCGAGTTTTGGCTGGTGGCAGTGGAAACTACTTGTTATATTCCACCCCGAATATAACCCTATGGGATTCTTCCCATTGTTGGAGGTTAATACTTTTTCTCGTTAATCTCTAACCTACCACCGGTTTATTTATCTTAAATAAATCTATCGGTTGGTATTTTCTGCCAGAACTCGGTTTTTAAAATGGCGTCTGTGTTTGTCTCTGTGACTCCTAAACCAAAAGTTGAGCCCTTTGTTGCAGTTTTGGCGGGCTTCTACACAGAAGTCCTCCAAAGTGGTGCCATTCTGTCTGGGTACCACAGGGGTTGTGGGAGGGGGTTTAGGCACCCTGGACTGACTTGCCTTGCCAACTCAAGTCACACTCTGGTGTGATTGGCCCAAGTGGTGAGCCACCCCGCTCACCACTTAGCGTGTGTTGATTAACAGCTAGGCTGAATGAATGGGGGTTTTCTGCATAAAAGCAGGGCTTTTGGGACTGGATCTTCAGAAGTCCCCACAGGACCTAAGAATCCGACGAGGGTAAAGCTGAGCTGACCTGCAACGACGACACCTCCGGTGGAGCCCTGCTGAACCGACTCACCACTTCCCGACAACAGAGGAGATCTCCCCGCCGGAGTGTCTCTTCCCCTGACTGGTGGGAACAACCAGTCCCCTTTGCTTTTTCTTCGCTTCCAGGGCGTAGTGGTCGAATTGCCCGTGCAGAGCACCCCGGCAACCGGATAGCCACTAACCCATACCACGACCAAAAGGTGGTGCCTTGTGACCGAGCCCTCCGCGGCTGGTCTCTTCCCTGGTGGTGCAACGATCTTCAACTTTCCTTGGACGATGAGATCATCTCTTCTCTTGGCAAAGCCCCGACCTGCATTCACCACCAGGAAAAACTGCCCCCGCCGGAGCTGTCTCTCCACAAACAAGGTACCGTGTCCGCCTGGCTTCCCTTTTTTGCCGGATAGAGTGAGGTGTCTTAATCCTCGCCTCTCCATTGGGTCGCCTCCAAGCTTTCTTAACTTTCTGTTCTGAACTGGTCCAATCTTTCTATAACAATTTGCGACAAAGACTCAAAGTGCATTTCCACTGTGATACTTTTTGGGACATATCGCCTTGCCTCTCTCCGAGTGGGCCTGCCCTCTGAACTTTGCGATCTACAGTAGATCCTGCCTTACTTGCCTTGCATTTGTTCGTAAAAGTGTTGGTACCGAGTTGATTTCATACCCTGCCTTTTCTCTCCTGTTCTAACGAATATTAGAGTGCCATCTAGTTTAAAGCATTCACCTCTGTCTGCAAATAAGTGGTGCCATTGAACCTAGACTTGTCGAACTATTGTTAGGGGGATTGATTTACTGATAGTAATTGTAATTGAAGTTGTTTGCCGTATTAGTGCCAGAGTGTTTTCCATAGATGTGTTGTTATAAATAAATACCTATATATCTTTACACCCAAGCTCTGTTCCGTGTTTGCTTGTTCTTCTGTGTAAATTGCCCTATTTTGTATACTCCACATACTGCCTAACCTTTCTTGAGAGAGGTCTGACTGCTCAGCCACAGCTACCAGGTGAATCTGTGTGGTACAGACAGCTACCAAGAGGGATTACCGCCAACACCTGTAAACCTAAATCTTTTGCAGTGGTCCCAGAGGGAACTGCACAGGTTTTCCGCTTAACACACCTCTCTGTCGAAAAAGGAAAAAATGTATTTCAACCAGTGCAGAGATAGACACGAATGAAGGTCAGGCATGGATACCACTGCATATGGATGGGTATCACGAGAGGATTGAGGCAGTATTAGCTCTTAAACAAGAAAGGAGTTTCATCAATGAAAACGTGTTTTTAAAAATACTTCACAGAAAAGAGGTGCAACATTTCACCATTAAAAATCAACAAATATTCAAATTAGACAGCCTTGGTTTGGGACACAGAATTGTAGGGAGGTGCGTGCTAAAAATAGAAATAGAATCCATAAGCACCAATCACAATGTGTAGATAGTAAGCGGAGAGAAGGTCAAGTTCTTTACAGGGAATTATAGCAATGATTGAGTGTGGTTCTGGATTTATTGAATCAAAATGTTTGGTCCATACTGGGGGAAGGACACAGGTGAAAAGGGATGTTACCAATCCTGCATTCACAAGGCAGTTTACAGTATCATTCAAACCCAGAAAGGGGCAAATGATTATGGAGTCTGATGCATTTGGGTGTATCAATGAAACCATGAGACAACAGAGAATAGAATGTGAGTACACGCCCTGGTAGATGTTGGAGATGGTCCGATCTGATGCTAGCAGATATTAACGGATGTCAGGAGATTAATTCGGAAGAAGGTATACCATTAGGGATGGCAATTCAACAATCATATTACACTGTAGAATTGAACAAAATTATTGGAAATATTTGAGAACACTATATCACTTCACACGGTGAGCTGCCTGTGTTTTTAGACTCCAAACCCAAAGTAATCCTCAAAGTACAGTCATGTATATACTTGTTAACAAAAAGATGTGGTTTGTTATGACCAGGATTATTGAATTCTATTCCAGGTGGGTGATAATGTGACAGAAGAAAAACAGCAAATTGAAGTGGAGGCTGAAATGATTGTGGGCATATTGATTTACGTGTAGCCACATTACCAGAAGGTTATGGTAGAGAACCTGTATTTGTGTGTCAATATAGGTTTCCCTTGGCCTGTTTAGACTCATTGGTGGAAATAATTTAAAACTGATTCCGAGTCCAAAGGTATCATTAAACCTATTAAAAGTACATAAAACACACCCATATTAGGTGTGTTGAAGCCCAACAATCAGTGGCGTTTATGTAATGATTTGAGAGAACTTAACAAGATGGTACCTATGTCAAGGTGGCCACTTCCATTCATTGACCAAGGTCTTGCACAGATATAAGGGTCAATGGTTCTACCACTTTGGATTTCACAGTGGTTATTGGTGTGTGTGATTAAGAAAAGACATACAAAACCTATTTGCATTCACCTTCCAAGGAAAATAATATGCATGGGAAAGAGTTCTCTTTGACTATATCAGCAGTGGGAGCAAGTTTGGAATTTTTTGAACAAGGCACTTCTGCATGCAGCTGAGAGAGGAACTGTGATTTATGTGGATGACATCCTGATTAAGAATGAGGAAATCTTCAGTGAAATAAGACATGTGCAAAGGTATCATTTCAGGAGGGGCAGTGGTGCAGAACGACAGTAAACCTCTTGAGACATTAAAATTCCAGACCATGGATTGAACCCTCAGAAGAAAAAGGTATAAGCCATTCAAAAGATGAAGGATCCCACACGTTTCAAGGGTTTGAAAAGATTTCTAGGGATGACAAGTTACAACAGAAAATTAATTGAAGCAGAAGTCACACAACATTGACTAAACTACTGAAACAGGGCATGCCCTGGAAATGGGGACAGGAACAGCATGAGGTGGTAGTTAAGTTAAATAATTGTTTGGTAAGCGCCCCAAGTTTTGCTTATCCAAAGAAGAATCAGGATTTCTTTATTGAAATAGCATTCACGTACCTGTGCATGTCAGCGGCCTTGTATCAGAAGCAAATCTTGTACAACAGGACCATCGCATATGCCAGAAAAGCTCTGTCACAAGTAGAAGTCAAATGTAATAAATGTGAAAAAGCACTATGGATAGTTTGATAGTTTTTATCAGTATACTTACAGCGAAGTAGCTTTGTATACAGACAAACAACACATATTACATACTCCATATTCGACAGCAACTTCATTAAAATCAATAAAATCACAGTTAAACTCATGTTTTATGCCATTACATAACATCTTGCCCTACGAGGCCTATTAAAATGTCTACCATCTTCAAATAAAATGACACAATAAAATAAATAACATTAATGTCATCACCCAACATGAATTTACACCACACATTCTCAATATCATTAACATCAAACATATTATTATAAGATTTTAAAAACTGGTACCTTTTTATTTCTAAACTTTCACAAGCAATGATTAAATGTTCTAATGACTCAATTACGTTACTACCACACAGACGGCAGTAACGCCTTTCTCTGCACACACCAAGCCTAGCACCCATTGTTTCTAATGCCACAGATACATTGAATTTCATCAATAGGTAGGTTCGAAAGATCTTCACGCTAGGATAAGCTGTAATATACTTAGCTATATTTGTGTGAGTCGCTCGTACAGGACAATAATGTCCACTATGAGCTTTGGATGCAAGTTTGATCATATTGTGTTCATAGCTAAATTCATGCAATCTCTTTTTTAACCATGTGCTAAGTGTCACACTTACAGGTATTAGAGAGTATCCAAAGCAGTATTGGAAACCGTTTGGGCATTACAACATTTCCGCCCCATTATTCAAGGAGAGCGGGTAATTGTTGAAACTGCACATCAACCTTTACGATTTCTACAAAGTAAAAGGATCAGATCAGGACAGTTTAGCCCAATCAAGGATTACCTCATAGGCATTGGCATTGCAAGGGTTCCCCGTAGAGTTGAGATATGGGCAAAAAAGGCAGCAAAGCAGATCATCAAATAGGAAGGAGAATATACGCAATTCTGGCTGAAAATCATATGTTGGCAAACTTACAAAAAAACAGTGTGGTCCCAAATGCTAAAGCCAAGGCATGCATCCTCAAAGATGGATTTTGTTGTTAGCCAGTGGGCACAATTCATGTTCCATTGCCAGGCATAGGCTGCTTTGGTGCCAAACAATTGTGTCCCCCTTTTCTACATCATCCATGATACCCTAACACTGTTCGTAAAAGCTCTATGCAGTCTTTATTTGAGGCAGGATTCTCATCACTTGCAGCAGCCAGACCACAGCATGCATCCTCGTGCATTTGTGTGTAAGTATACAGTGGTCCAAGTATACACAAACAAATATTGGAACAGTGTTTCCTCTGCCTCACCTCTTTTTCTGCCCACCCTCTTTTCTGCTCCCTTCACTCACTGTCATTCCCCACCGCACCCCCATTCTCCCTCAATTCAAACCCCCTGGCTGGATCCTTCCTTTTCTCCCCTCCAATCCACAAATCTGTGCTTTACAACAGTTCTCACAAGACTGTGAAAGAATATGCATTTAAATGACCACCATTAGTGTGTCATTGTTCCCCTCAGCGTGCAGTTTATGCAGCCTCCCCTTGCAATCACCCACCATTTGAACCTCTTAAGGGGCATGTCCTGGACTATAGCCACTTACACACCCTTCCCATTACCTGCAAACACATCTGTGCCTACACAAGCACCCCTGTGCCTACATCCATTCCCAGATAGCTGCCTGACTGCTTGGGAATGGGCTTCATGCTGAAGCAGTCCATTGAAATAATCAAAGCTTAGTCAGCACTTGTGAAATATCGCAATGAAGTTTAACACAGACTTATGTGCAGCAGAGCCTAGGTTCAATCCCCAGTCGGGGGAGCGGGGTAATTATTGAATTATATATAGAGGCATTTTCTACCATCCTGGAACAGTACTCTGGGTCACATGATGTAAGGGGACTGTGACATATTCCCTGAGAAGTAATGGAACGTTGGAACCTTTAGTTTCCTCCCACTTTGACCTATGTATGTATATATGTATGTATACAGTGTTTTTTACATTGACAACTTAGCAGGGAAACAACAGAGAATTGTTAAACTCGAGGATACAGCAAGAGAATAGATAGTATGAGTAGAATTTGAAGAATGGAATAATATTGGCCCAGTAAGACATACATAGAGAGAGGGGATTCAGAGGGCTAGAGGCAGGAATACAGGTTAAGGAGGGTTAAGGAGGGACGTGTGGATGCAGTCATGGATCAGGGAGCTTCTGCAGGCTAATGATCAGTGAGATGTTCAGTCACTTTCTGAATTGCCAGAGGTGGGAGAGCAGTGGATATATGGCACTAGATATTACACATCCTAGGTGCATAGCTGGAGAAGGCTTGCATCCTAGTTTTTCATTTGTGCAGCTCTTGGTTTGCAATCTGGTGGTCTGCAGTATCAGACCGTTGTCCTGACCTCCAGAGATTATCAGTTTCCTGCGCTCTGCCTATGCATTCCCAACTTCCCATTAGAGCGACTTCAGTGCTTTGGTTAGAGAATGTATCTTTGTTGATATCCCTAATCATTCCCCGACGTTGCTCTGAGACTACAAGTACTCGCCCGCAAAAGATGCCTGCCACCACTTAAAACATATTCTCTGGGGGGGACAAAAAGCTGCGGTAGGATATCACAGGTGGACAGAGTAGGAATTGTGCTAGTGGTTGACATCACAGCATCCACCCACATTCAACTTGAAGGTCTGATAAAAAAAATACGTGTAAATCTGTGTTAGCCACATGAATATGTTTATTTAAAGAAAAGAAAAAAAACACAGTGTGCAAAAATAAAACACAATGAAATCAATGGCATCTTTGTTAGGTTGATGCAGAGTTATGATTTCGATGCTACGGTTTGGCGTCTCTCAGAGCAATAATGCAACAAGGGAGGTAGATGTCAACTGCACAGGGGAATTGTGAGCCATGACTACGATAATTGGACATATGGAGAGTTGTAAGCTTCACAGGGCCTTGCTTATGATACTATTTCTGTACTTTTCAAGCAAAAGGAAACAGCCCATGGAGCAAGGGCTGAAAGACACATATAATAAGGCCATCTGGGGAGATATGAAATCAGTCCCTTTTCAAGGTTGAATGGCGCGTTTTGTCAAGGGAAATCAGTTGTGTGGCATTCTTAAAGAATAACAATCATAAAATCAGGTCAGCCAGGCTTCTTTAGGTTTTTGCTCTGACCCCCTTCCCCAACCTTGCCCCCATGACTGACCTCCCCATGCGCAGTCTGAACTTCAACCCACTGAAGACAACCAGGCAGGCCAAGCAGATCCCTTGCTGATCAGACCCCTTTCAAGCCTAACCATCGGGGCGAGAGACTGTTCACCGTATGAAGGTCCCCCAGGTTTTGCACTGTCAGTGTATTTTACAGGCACATCTGAACCGTGGTTACCACATGTCTTCATATGACCTTCCTTGGTGGTTGACGTTACATTGCCTTAAACATATGAGCTTTTTAAAACTGTATGTAGATCATGTGTTCACCCTGCGCCATTCGGGCATTGTTGTCGGGTTTCATTTTCATTGCACAAGTGCTCTGTTACTTATGAGGTTTGCCCTTGCAAAATGCAAACGCTCTAACATTTTCTAAAATCTGTAGCCCAATTCGTCACAAATTGCATTATACTGCATGTACACTAGGTAGAGATCTAATTGACCTGCAGTAAGTGGTCGTAGTGCAGTGCTTTAAGTTGCTCAAACAAGTCTGACCGTGGTGTGGGCTCAGTTGAATGCATGCATGGGTGCATTTGTTGTGCGTTTAGCAGCATGCCATATTTATAAATCGACGATTCAGAGCACAAGTGGCCATGGGCAAGCATAAGGGAAGGGAGAAACTGACTCAAGGGCACAAGAATAAAATAAAAAGTACAAAAGAAAAGTCTATTAAAGTAGTAATGTCCTTCTGTTTACTGGCAAAGCTGCCCTTAGTTTTCATTATGTGCAGTACATGTATTCTTTCAGAAGGGGGCACCAGCAATCACTTTTGAACCACAAGGCATGTTGTCCAATACAGGTAGAGTTGTTTAATGAAAACTGTCTGTACTGTACACCCATGTGACTGGGGAGTGCCTAGGAGTTAGGCACCTTGGTCTATCGGGTTTTTTGTTGCGAAACGTGTTGTTAGCAAGCTGTACACTTTCTGGCTTCTTAATATAACAGCTATTTTGTGTAGTGAGCATACTCACTTTTTTAATATCAAATACGTTTTCCACGATTTGCGATTGAAAAAACAGACATGTTTTCCACACGTGGACAGTGAGTACAACTATGCTACATGCAAGGCGAGAGTCTCTTCTACGCCACCCCAGAGAAACAATGTCTTGGTCCTTCACCAGCGACTACAGAGAAACTACTAGTCATCCCGTATATGAATTGCCAATTCTTTTAAATGTTTAGTTTATTTATGGTTCAAAATTATTAAATAAATTGCCAAATTCAATCCACCTGACAAATCACTCTCTAATCACTACAGCCCATATTACATCAAGGGTAGGGCTACTTCCCTTCCTTGCTATTTATACTTTTCACTAGATTTGTGTATTGGAAATGGGCGGGCACAAAAATGGAAGGACTGCATGAGGCTTTCTTGCATGCATTAATCGGACATTTTCCGAGTATAATAAATATTTTGTCACTATTGTTTTGACTGAGAAGCCTGTTTTCCAATTCCGCAATACCAAACAGGGGTGGGTTAAATCTAGCCACATACCTTATAAAATAAATGCTAGTACCTTTGCAATCATGCACAGTAATACGAGGTTAAGGGCCTGATTCATGGAAAAGTGTGTAGAGATCCCAGAAAGGCAGCATGCCGAGAACGCCTCTGCGTGAGCCTGTGCACAGAAGTTACTCTGCTCGCTCTGTGTATTCATGGAATTGTTCACGCAAAGTGACCATACATGCAAATTGCAGCCGGAATGCCTCCGACATGCCCCAAAGCAAAGCAAAAAGAGACAGATACAGCTAGCTTTGCGTGCTCCTCAGGCACAAACACATGCTACACTACTTACGCACACCTCTAACTTCTATTGTACGCCGACTGCTTGCACTCACACCTGAATCCAACATGCGATCTTACCTCTGGGCAGTGATTTCTATGCGCAAGTGTCTGTACACCTGCTTTCGGGTGGCAGTTACATCGAGAGCTTTGCGTGGTCATTTCCCAGACATGAGGTTGCACGGTCAGATCCATGAATATGGTTTTTCCTTTGCAGTTGTGTGCGTGGGATAGCCCACACGGGCTGTCCCTTGGAACTCCCACATTTTCCCTTGTTCTTCCCCATTTCGTGAGTTTCTCTCCCTCCTCAGTTCTATATGCAGACCACGCCCACGCTCTGCGAGGTGTCTCGCGTAAGGCACTCAGACATTTGTTGAGATATGTTGAGCCTGCGCGAAGTCCCTTCAGAGTACAAAGAAGTCCCACGCAGTTGATTCCATGAATCGACTAACAGGATTTAACATGCAGTTTAGTGCGCAAAGTCCTTATTAACCGCAGAGAAAATTCCATGAAGCGGGCCCCAAGTATTGCAGTTAGTTGCCTCCCACATTCCAAAGGGTGCAGACAAGGCATTTAAAAGCATAGATATCATAAACATGGGAATAAAAAAAGTGTGACCTATGCAATGTGTCAATTAATGCATATCAAAAGTAACTTTTGTAAAGCCTAAGGAAAAAGTCAACAACACATACTAACAAGCATTTGCAAAGCCAATAGTTTTGGCACCCACAGCTTTTCTTTGCAATTTGCATGTATAGGCTCCTGGGTGCAGGGGAAAGAGTGCAAGGTCTCAAAGGAGGATTTGTGAAGGGATGCAGCTGTGAAAGAGAATACAAAGGGGACTACAGAAAGGGAGGAAGCCATAGAGAGAGAGTGCCAGCCATGATGAACAAGTGGAAATATTGTCCTGTGCAGTCCACTGTTTTGCATTTCACTACTGTACTGTCTTTCCATGGCATTGCCTGCATTCCTCTTCCAGGTTTTAATGGATTCCCAATGTTTTGTTTAGTTGGGTTACTATTGGATTGTGTACATGCTACATCGCTTGCATTTGTGTTCTTCTCCTCTAGGACCCCTTTTGACCACCAGCTGTGTATTTTGTACTGTGCTTGCATTCTCACACCTTGAGGTCCATTGTAGTGTATTTTTGCTGCATGCACTGTTCTCTTCTGCCACCTCTCCTGCACTCTCTCCTTCCTTTCTGAGTACCCTTCCACCTCCTCCTTCCTCCTCTGCCCATTCTCTGGCTCCTCTAACACTTCAGCAGGGCATATCTCATGCCTATACACGACCACAGAAGCCTTACAAAGGTGGCAATAGTTTCCATGTCACTACTCTTAACTCTCGCTAAGCTGTGAAATACTCCTCGGACATCTGCCGTCTTCTGGAAGAGCTTGATTTGGATGTACTTGGTCTGAGTGCACAGAGTAGAGTGCAAGATCTCAAGGGAGGATTTGAGAAGGGATGCAGGTGTCAAAGAGAATACAAAGGGAAATAGAGAAAGGGAGTATGCGATTGAGAGAGAGTGCCATAAATGATGAACAAGTGGAAATATTGTACTTTTCAGACCACACTTTTGCATTTCACTACTGTATTGTCTTTCCATTGTATGGTTTCCTTTGACTCCCAGTGTTTTGCTTTGTTGGGTTACTATTGTATTGTGTATCTGCTATACTGCTTGCATTTCTTTTTTTCCCCTCTAGGACCCCTTTTGACCACCAGCTGTTTATTCTGTAGTGTACTTGCATTCTCACACCTTGAGTTCCATTGTAGTGTGTTTTTGCTGCATGCACTGTTCTCCACTCACGCTAGGATCTTGCAAGGCCCTAGTGTTCTTGTTCTGTGTTGTACTTCTTGTGGTCCCTCTTTGTGTTGACTCCCTGTGTGCCTGCCTCCTGTTTGCCCCTAACTTGTGACACTCCTCCCCTCCTGCTTGTGCTGCACCCCTCTAACACTCCACCCGCATCCTCAATGGTTCTCTCTGTCACCCCTATCTGCTCTAATTGCTATTCTATCGACTATCTTATCCATCTCACTATGTCTGGTAGGAAGAAGCTCAAAAGGGACATCCTGGTCACCAACCCAGGCCTCCCTATCACTGATACCTACACCAGTGCTGCCTGCAGACAGACCCTCACCGACATTCCCTTTGTCGTTCCCTCTCAAGGCCTATAGACGCCACATATGTCTTTCTTGTCTCTCCTTTTTTCTCCTCTCCCATTAATGGTGGTACCCAGTGTGAGGCACTACTGGCCATCTTACACTCATCGAAAACCATTATTAATGCCTACTTAACTGGTACTATCTTGGTCGAGGGCCCTCAGGCCAATCTCCTTCTTTTTGATATATGCTTCTGCATTTTATCAACTTCCTTTCTTCTCCTGCTACTCCTATCTTCCCTTCTCTGGCTCCTCTGCTGCTTCCTTCCTCCACCACCGCACTGGCACCCTCTGCTGCTTAATTGACCGCTCTGCTGCCTCCTTACTCCGCCACCTCTCTGGCACCCTCTGCTGCTTCTTTGACCGCTCTACCTTCTTCTGCCTCCGCCACCCCTCGGTCACCTCCCTGTTTCTCTGGCTGCTCTGCTTCTCCTTCTTCTGCCACCTCTCTGGCACTCTCTTCTTCCTCTCTGACTACCCTTCCACCTCCTCCTTCCTGCTCTGCCCATTCTCTGGCTACTCTAACACTTCCACAGGGTGTATCTCATGCCTGTACCCCTCAACGGAAGTCTTTCAAAGGTGGCAATCTTTTCCACGTCGCTACTCTTAACTCTCGCTCGGCTGTCAAACACTCCTTGGACATCTGCCGTCTCCTGGAAGAGCTTGATTTGAATGTACTCAGTCTGACCAAGACTTGGTTCACAGCCAGCTCTGTCACAAGTTGTTACACTTTCCTCCATGATGTCTTCAAGATCCTCTCCGAATCCAGGACCAATGGTCCTGGAGGGTGAGTAGCCCAGATCTTCCTGGAGTGGATCCCTGCTTCTGTCATTCCTACACAGGCCTAATCCTGATTTGAAAGTCTGGTCTGCAGGCACTCTAGGTCTCCTGTCCACTCTCTCACTTTGTCCACCATCTATAGGCCACCTGGCCAGTTCACCCTCTTCCTTTCTGAGTGGACTGACCTCTCCTCCTCCCTCCCTGCCTCTACCACTCAACTTCTCCTCCTCAGAGACCTTAACATCCACTTGGATGCTATAAGCCCCTCCGCTGGGCTCTTTCGCGACCTCTGCGACTCTCTCTCCCTCTTTTCTCACCTCTGGTCCGACTCACTTCACAGGGCACACCCTTGATGTTCTGATCTCTTCAGACCTCACCCTCTCCAACCCCCTCACCACTCCTTTCTCTTGGACTGACCACTTTCTTCTCTCCTCTCACCTGTCACTCTCTGCGCCTCAGGCTAAGACGTCCCCAGCTCTGCCACCCACCTTCTCGGTCATCCAGCCCATGAAGCGTGTTTCAGTGGAGGCTTCTGTTGCTACTTTCTCTCCTCCTCCTACTCCTTTGGCTGACTCACACTCTGACACAGCCCTTTCCAACCTTCTTCTCTCTATCTCTAACACATCTTGAAATCTTTAACCCTGCCATGAGGATCCGTTTGAAGCCTGCATCCAAATGTAACTCTTGGTATGATTCGGACCTCGCCACCCTTATGCGCAGAGAGGAAATGGAGGGCATCAAGCACACCCTCTGACAAACGGTCCTACCACCTGCTCCAAAGGCAATACAGCCTCTCTGTCTTCTCTAAGAAGAGAGCCTGCATCCAAGCCCATGTCTCAGTGGCCTCTAACCACTCAGCCAAACATTTCCAAATCTGCAAATAGCTGGACAATCCTGCGGCAGTCTCTTACTCTCCTGTTCCTTTGCAGGCCCTCTGCACGGCCATGGCATCTCATTTCACCACTAAAACTGAGGACATCCTGCCAACTCTCTATTCCTCTACCGCCCAATCAAGGACCACATCAACATCCATGCTCCAGCCTTAGCTGATTTCTGCAATCACTCTTTTGCCAATGGAACCTTCCTCTCCCCTTAAACACTCCTTTGTGCACCCCTTCTTAAGAAGCCTTCTTCGGCGATCCTTCCTCTCTGGCAAACTATCGCCGGATCTCCACCACTCCTTTCCTGGGCAAACGCTTGGAAAAGATGACTATCTCCCAGCTTAATCTACATACTGAATCTGTTGGTTGTCTCCATGACAACCAGTATGGCTTCAGAGAAGCTAGAAGCAAGGAAACTGCTCACCTGAACACCCGTGAAGACTTGCTCTCCAATCTTAAATGTAACCTTCCTTCTGTCCTCATTCTCCTTGACCTATCCTCTGCTTCTGACATGGTCAACCATGCCATTCTGCTCAAGCGTCTCCGGCACAACCTGTGCATCTCTGGTCAGGCCATTGCCTGGTTGACCTCCTTTCTCAAAAATTGACCATCCCTGGTCCAACTACAATCCTTCCCCTATTTCATCTCTCTCTACTTGAGGTGTTCCCCAGGGGTCTAACCTCTGCCTAGCTATCTAACCACTACCTGACAACTATGGCTCACCTCATCTCTACCATGTGCTCTAACTTTCAGTGTTATGCAGATGACACTAAGCTCTCGTTCAGGCTCCCCTCAGCCTCTATGGCTCCTTCTCTCATACCAGACTGTCTGTCCGCTATTCAGGAATTGTGTGCCTCAAACTATCGCTGCCTTAATGCCAGTAAGACTGAGATCCTCCTCATTGGGACTCCTGCTCCCGCCTTCCCTCTCTCACTCTGGATGCCCACTTTGGGCCCTCTACCTGCTCCTTCCAGTGAGACTAAGAACCTTGGGGTCATCTTCGATTCCACCCTCTCCTTCTCACATCACATCTTTGATGTCTCTAAGAAGTCAAACTATCAGCTGCATCTCCTCAGAGGTAATCTTCCTTTTCTCACTTTCCCCCAGAAGCTCAGTGTCTCCAGAGTCCTGGTCCTCTTTAGGCTGGACTACAGCAACAGCCTCTTTCTAAATCTGCCTGCCTCTACTCTTCTTCCTCTACAACTTATTCAGAACAGGACTGCAAGACTTGTCCTTGGCCTCAAGCCTGGGGATCGTATCTCTCCAGCCCTGAAACCTCTCCACTTCCTCCCTGTGGCTGCGAGGATTAAGTTCAAGCGCATCTGCATCGTCCACAAGGCTTTCTGGGGATGGGGACCACACTACATCTAACTTTTTCTTCCTAAGCATCTTCCTTCTTGAGCCCTCTGCTCATCCACCTCGAACTCTCTGAGGGTCAGACGCTTCTCCAGGCAGAGTGTGGGGGGGTAGATTTCTGTACCTGGGGCCTCCTTCTGGATCAGCCTCCCTGCCTCCCTGAAACTTGAGCAGGACCACCTAAGTTTTCGGAAGCAAATCAAGGCCTTGCTTTTCGCTTCCTCTTTCTCACTCCCTTGCTGATGTCCCTGTCTGCTGCGCATACTGATTACCTGGCCACCCACTGAACTTGCGGGACCAGGCTCCTGCATGACCGGTTGCCCTTGCACTGCCTCTAGGCCTCCCAACCACTTAAGGAACTGTATCTGAAACCCTATATTCTCCTAACTCTCTGCACGTATGAGCCACCTCTCAGTTGCACTTACTAGTGAATACTCTCCCCTTCCCCCTGGCACTTCTACCCCCCACACTTGTGTGATCTGATTGACACAAGGCCTGGTAAGATTGTTGTTTTGTCCTCATTCTGTCCTCCCTTCCTTTCGTTGTTGCGCCTAGAAACACTTGTGTATAGGCGTGTTATAAATTATTTATCATATCATATTGTCTCGGGAGGATAGCTCAGGGGAAATGTGCTCGCCTTCGAAGCAAGACGACATGGAGCAACACAGGTTCGATCCCTGGGTCCGCGCTTATAAACCTCTGGGTATTAAGTGCGTTATAAATAACCGATCATATCATATCATATCATATGAGTGAGAAACAGTGAGTGTGGGAGGGTAAGAGAAAAAGTGAGGGTGAGAGGAAAGATGAGAGAAAAAGTAAGGCCTGCAAGCAAAGTTGAGAGTTGGTGAAGATGAAATGAGGGTGAAAGAGGGGCTGTTTTCAACAGTGCCAAGGTGAGAGAGAGAGGGTGACATCACAAGGAGGGAGAAAGTGACAGCACAGCAGCACAGAGAGAGAGTGACAGTGCAGTTAGAGAGAGAGATGTGGTGCATGTAGTGAGATACTGTTCTGCCCCAGTGGCTCCGCTTTTCATGAATCTCTGCTGCACTGAATGGCTGGTGACACTATATGTGACATGAAAGATTTTGCTTGGGATGACACACTTTGGCTAAACAGCGAAGCAGGATTTTTACCAACTCTGGAATTTTAAGCACTTGACCATACACCTTCCAAGCTTTACTTGGTACACATATTTAAGTTTTGGATTTAAAGAAGTACAATAATACTGCATGATAGACTTTACTTGCAAAAATACATTAATTGCAGCAACCAGACAACATGTAAATCCTTGGAGAAACATGTTAAGCTAAAAGTATGTCATTATAGCTTTTATTTTCAGACTGCAAAAAAATGAAAGCCTTAAATATCATTTATTTAACCCACTGTACTTCAACCACTTTCAAACACACATTGAAAGAAGTCATGCAATAAACTAAGTTAGGGAGATTCTCTCTCACAAACTCCTAGATTGCTATAATGTATGATGTTAAGAATATTTGACCATGGACTGAAAGCAATCCTTTTTTACATGTGAAGCCGTAGAGTTCATAGGCATAAACACATCTTTAAAAGTGGGCTTTATTCTGTTACTCACTTTAACTGATTTTGAAGTGGCAACACATTTCTAAGACAAATGCTGCTGTTGCCTGGTCTCTCACTTGAAAATGTTCTATCTCGCATAAGAAAGGCTCTGCTGTTTATAAGAAAAGAAATGCATTTGAGAGGTCATTAAGGTGCTGTCTATACATCCCCTGCGATGTGTCCACGCCTCAGGCAGGTTGTGACTTGGGAAACGGGCAGTGCTAGCTCTCCGAACTGCTGAGCTGATTCTAAATTTAGAAAGAAAATGCTTCCAGGATAATCTTTGTGAGCCTTGTAGAGGAGGTCCCAAACATGGCTTGCACTCCAGTCGCCCATTTTGAAGTACCAGGAACATTTACACAGAGATATATGACGTACGATGAGCAAATAAACCAGCAGAGAGCCGCACTAGGGCTCTGTCCAGTGCCAATCAGAAGAGCAATACCTATTGAAGCGCCAATAATCAGACAACCATGGGCAGTAAGGTATCCATTGAGACAACCATACCAGCAAATGACAAGAAATGAAGATTGTTTAAACACTGTCCCAGAAGAAACTCAAAAGGCTTTAATGGAAGACGAATGATGATGTCACAAGAGCACGGACAGACGTACAAATGAAGAACAACAACCAAAAGATGACACAGACATAGAAGAAGAGACGATGTTGAAATATAAAGAAACGTAACTAAAGCAGGATGAAAGCATTAAACCAGCTAACGCCTATACATAGGCTGGTAACGCAAGACGCTAAGAAAACAGTGTGGCTTGCTATGCTTATTAGAAGAATAGAGCGGCAAGCGCCAACCTTATATCTACCTCAACGAAGCACATTATATAAGTGCAGTCCACTTTAAACAAAAGCAGAATTAACCCAGGTTACTAAGGGTCAAACAGGCCAGGATTCTTATTCCAGCTAAAACAAGAAGAGAGACGGCGGAATCGAAACTCGGCAAGGAGCAGGCCATGCCTGGGAAATCGAGGTCAAACCAAGAGAGGGCGGCAGACAGTAACTTTGGAGAATCAGAACTTATGAGTAGAACAGCCAAGCCCGTGAAGGTCGAGATAAGGGGGCCCAGGCAGGTGGCAGCCGAAAAAGAGAATTAAATGCAAAAATAGACGGAAAACGAAGCCGATTCAGGGTTTGCTAACAAGCGATCAGCCAAGCGCGAAGAGGTACCCACGTCTGATGTCACCCAAAACAGGAGATACCATAACTTTTCCTGATAAGAAGCTACAGTTTCGAGGCCAACCTCAGCCAACTAATTGACACATAGCCCTAAAGTACTGATTGATGGAAGGACCTTTAGTGACGTTTGCATGAGTAATGCAGAGGGAAGGGTGTGGATGCCCACCCAATAAGAGTTATCCAATTCTCACACTATGTTACCATATACAGATATAGCACCTATACTTAAGTTACCTTTTCCAACCAATAGAATTGCATAACAAACTTTTGAGTGTTACACGTCAATGATGACGAATTTTGACTAAACCGCAATTTGCGGTACCGTAACTACCGCCGTCCCCATTTCCATTGAGCCCTATGGGGGAAAAATGGGAATGGGGAAGGGCCAATGGTGAATGGGGAATTACCGCCCCGCCAACCTTGGAATGGGGCGGTAATTCCGCCATTCACCATGGCGGAATTGGTAAATTACCGGCGTCAACCATGGCGCTAATAGCGCCATGGTTAACGCCTCGGTTGTAATGAGGCCCATAGTCATAAGAGATATACCACTGGAACCAGAAGTTTTCGCATATGGCATGCGGGTGCTTATGGCAGGATTGCCAGGCCTCGCAGACAGAACTATGAGAACCCCTGATGAGTTTTTGTTCAGACCAAGAATACCTATGCGTGAAGAGGAGGGACAAGTATCTCCCTTGATGATACATGCTGCAGCAGTGCTTGTGAAAGTAACATTGGTTGACGGATACGATGATGAAGGCAGACAATGGTGCGCGATTATCGCCATTGAAGAAGGGTATCGAGTGACCAACGTCACCGATGATGATCTGTTTGAAGAACAACCAGACTCAGAAGAGACAAGGGTGGAAGTGAGTCTCACCTTTTGAGTAAAAATGATCAAAAGAGAAGTGCCTCCGAGAATGATGTTGGCGCTGAAGCGTCCGGAATATTTTGATGAGGATATAGCTAAAGTACCTGTCTCAGTATGACGTAGGCCTCTTGAAGGGGGTGGGAGAAGTGAAAATTAAACTAAAGCCAGGAGCAATTTTGCTGAGAGTCTGACAATATCTCATGTCCAGAGAGGCAGACAAAGGGATTTTTAAGATGATCTCTGCCATGATGGACCAGGGCATCTTAGTGACGTCAGAGTCACCATGTAATACGGCAGTTTATCCTGTCAAAAAATCGAAGGGAGGGTCTTGGCGTTTAATCCAGGATTTACGAGCATTAAACGATATTGTTGAAGCTGAGTTCCCTCTAGTCCCTAATCCATCTACAATCCTATGTAATTTACCCGTCGAGGCAAAATATTTCAAGGTGGTTGACTTGAAAAATGCGTTTTTCTCAATCCCGTTGCACTGTGGCTCACAAGATCTGACGTCATTCACATTCAGACAAATGCGTCTGAAAAGCACAAGGCTGCCACAGGGGTACTGTGAGTCCCCATCCATTTTCAATAGAGTCCTACTGATGGAACTAAGCAATATTGCATTAGAAAGTGTCATCTTGCAGTATGTGGATGGCATTCTAATCTGACCACAGAAGAACAATGCAGGCACGATTCTGTTCAGCTACTGACTATACTGGCTGAGAAAGGATATAAGGTTGACAAGGAAAAGCTACAATACTGTCAACAGGAAGTGCTGCACATAGGCCAACTGATCTCTTATGAAGGGAAGAAGGTGACCCCAGAAAGAGCTGAAGCAATAATGAACACAGCTAAGCCACACACGATAAAGCAAATGCAGAGCTTTCTAGGCCTGTGCAACTATGTTAGGGCATGGGTTTCCAATTACAGCTTGTATACCAAGCCTTTACTCCAGGACCTAAAGAAGGCACAGGTGACAAAGGAAAAGATTGAATGGTCTGAGGCAATGAAAAAAGGGTTTGCTGAACTCAAGAGAGCAATTTGTACGGTTCCAGTTCTCAGAATTCCTAACTATGTAGATGAATTCTACCTGTTTTCGCACACAATTGTCAGCGCCATGACGGCAGACTCGCTCAAAGAACCTCGTTGGGGTACAAGCCCCTGGCATATTGACCCAGTAATGAAAGGTCAATTCCCATGCAAACAAAGTTTAGTTGCTGCAGCGTTCGCCATAGAGAAGGTGACAACCAGTGTAATGGGATGTTCCATGACGTTATATGTCGAGCACTCATTTTTTGCCATATTAGAGAAACCAAAAGGTACATTGACATCTCAGAGAGTTCTGCTTATGAAGTGATCATATCAAATCCATCGATTAAGATAGTCTGATGCAAGATAGTGAACCCAGCTATGTTCATAACAGAGACAGTCACTGAAGGAGAGCCGATACATGACTGTACGAATTATGAAGAATTCTATGATGAAATCCCCAGGGTAAACGAAAATGCCTTGGCAGGAGGAGAAATTGTCTTTATTGACGGGTCTTCGAGAATCGATCAAGTTGATGCACAAAGATATACAGGCGTTGCTGTGGTGAAACACACAGCAAATGGAGAATTTCAAGTACTCGTCAGTGCACAAATACCATCTCATTATTCAGAACAGGCTGCAGAATTAATGGCGCTGATACTCGCCATTGAGAATCACACAGACCAGGAAGTAACGGTGTACAGTGACTCCGCCTTTGTGATGTCCACAGTGCACGCAGGCCTTTCGCGCTGGAAGAGGAGGGGCTACCTCCGAGCGGACAGCACGCCAGTGCAGCACGCAGCCTTATTGGACAGGCTGATTAAGGCACTACAGCTCCCAGTGGGCATAGCGGTCGTGAAATGCACTGCCCACACGAAAGGGACAGATTTTGTGTCATTCGGAAATCATGCAGCAGACACAGAAGCCAAGCGTATGGCATACAAAACTGAGACGATTATGGAAGAAGAAGTGGCGTGCACCCATGAAAGGCTGATGCTAGCACGAACCACACGAGAAGCCTATAGCGATCTTGGGCAAACGCAACTAATGGAGCTCCACGGGGAGGCACCGCATGAGGAGAAAAACCAGTGGAAACATTGAGGGTGTTCTTTGAACCCCTCTGACGGCTTGTGGCGGCAAGACAGCACTGGTAAACCAGTGATACCTGTAGCCCTACTAAAAATAGCATTGGTGCAATTGCATTACCCGATGCACCTGACAAAAGAGAATCTAGCAGCAATGCTTGCGGAAGACTGGTTTATACTGAATTTTGCTGAGCACTTTGCATTCTTTATGGTGAACTGCATAATCTGCCAGCAGTTCACCACTGGCAACACATTAAAAGTAATGAGAGGAGTCATCCCCCGGCCAAATGGGCCTTTTCAGCATCTACATGTCGATTACGTCGACATGATTCAAGTATGCAACGGGTACAGATACTTAATTGTCGTGGTGTGTCCATTCTCTAGATGGATAGAAGCAGGTTCATGTACACACCCAAACTCTACCTCTGCGGGCAAATTCCCAGTGAGGGAAGTGTTCTCTAAGTGGGGGGTGTGTGAAGTAATGAGATCAGATAATGGGGTTCATTTTGTAAATGCAGTCTTTGAGCAAATCAGCTTGTTGCTTGGTATAAAGCACAAATTTACGTTGGCATATCATCCAGAAGGTAATAGAATTTTTGTGAGAGGCTCAATGGCTTGTTAAAGGAAAGGATAGCCAAGTGGAAGCTTACTCTAAAGAGGGAATGGTTGCACTCCCTTCCATTGGCATTGTATGCTCTTCGTAACCAACCAGGCTCTGACCATCATCTTACGCCACACAAGATAGTCACAGGAAGTAGAATGAGGACCCCCACTAACCTCTCGAAACAGAGCTAGATGTGATGCCAAGCCAACCCGAGAGGTCCTAGGATCCGAAATGCAAAAGTACTTGAACTGCATGACATCCAGCCTACTGTAATTTAAGACCAGCTGCAACGACGACGAAAAGGGTGCAGCACAGCACAGAACACTGAAGAGAACCCTGCAACAGACTCAGTTCAAGATCCATGTGTTCCACTTGTGTTCCCTGGAGATAGTGTGTTGGTGAGGAACCACACGAGGAAAGGTGGGACGAGCCAAGATTCAATGGTCCTTTCATCATGGAGGACTGCACTCCATCAGCTGTGAAGTTAAAGGGCAGGAGAGCATGGATTTTTCTAAATGACATTAAGCCATAATTCAGAGAAAACCCCCTGCCTGCACCCCCCCCGCGAAGAAAATACAGACCCATGGAAGAACCACAGCACGTGCAGATGAGATCTGTGACGAGGAAGAAGGACGCATGAGCAGTAAAGCAAGACAAAGAACCCTTTTGCAAACTGTGGCTTAACTTGGACATTCCCCTAAGCAAAAGAAAAAAGGGGTAAGGACATAAAAAACGGACACTCCGTGCATCCTAGTTGCAGGGTGAAGAAGATAATTGCGCATATAAGCCATAGCACGTTTTGTTGACACAAACTTTTGAACCAAGTCACACTTAAGCCTGTTGAGGAAAAGACTATGACAAACATTGATCAAGGACTTTTACATTCAAAACAGATACAGTATCCTGATCCATCCAGTACCAAGACTTTGTTTTGCAGCACTTATGGTGTCCCCCATTAGAGACATCACAAAGGACGTGGTTACATACTTCCACTTAGTATTAGTATCATACCCGTCTCTGGTAGGGAGGGTCACCAGTGCCACAGACTTTCTACAAGTTCCTGAGAACGAAAAGGTAATCAGACACCTGCTTACTGTCATTGCGGAAGCCTTCATCGTACTCCCAGAGTACAGTGATAAGGAAACAAATGCTTCCACCAGAAGTGATACTAGATGGACTCATCAATACACTTTTCTTTCGCATAATGGAAGAGTGCCCATCTATTGTTGGAAGAACCACAGACACGCTGACCTTTCTTCAAGATCCAGCAAGCACTGAACATTTGAGCAATCTGTTTAACAAAATTAGCATATTGGTCGCACTCCAAGCGACCGGACAGTGCAAACATTGTTCACGTCAAGGAAAGAACTTAGAATCCTGAACCCAGCAAGACAGGACGAATGTCCCTTTCACTAGAAGACAGCAGACTGGTGCACAGTGTCTTTTTCCGCATAGTGGATGACTTTCCTGATTTAGTGGGGAGGCCTATTGAAATTGACGCCCCCAAATTCATCCTAGATCCAGCAAATATCGCACAATTGGGAATGCTCCTGCATGGAATAATCCTCCAAGTGGAACTTTCCAATCATCAAAGAGACTATCTGGGGAGATTCTGAAAAAACTTTACACTGAGGGACAGATCGAGGGAGCAAAGTCAAGAGCCCTATTTGTTATATTTGTTGTCATTTTCTCTATTTCTTCATACTGACTTGTGTCCAACACAGCAGCAGGATTGAACCAGATTAAAGGAGTGAACCGAGAGCTCACACACTTTTGAACCTGCACAGTAAATATGACTCACCGACGTGTTAGCCTAATCTATTTTTTCCATAGTCTAGCAAGGGAAATGCATCCCACATCAAGAGACAATTACCATCCTCAAGAGGAGGGACACTTGTGAAGCACTTGACACTTTATGACACTAACTGTTCAAAGAACAATATTGCGTGGGGGAAAACAATAACATTGACACTTTGCGAATGATCGAGATGGGGGCCCAGAACAGTAACCTGGTCCTCCAACAAGCAGAGGGGCACCCTCGCTTCTCTGGAAGAAAATGCTGCCGCCTTACTTATCGAACTATAATGTACCTATGCATTGTGTTTATCATTATTTTGCTGTCATTTACGATCAGAACTGCATTTTTTATTGGTGCACGAAGCGTTCCAATTTCAGTGCACCCACCTGAGGATGTACCCATGAAACCCACAAAAACACCCAGACATTATATAGTCATTCCAGTCCGAGAAAATCTGATGGTAAAGTAAATGAAATTAAAATGAATGTAATTAGCAGTGATACATACACACTGCAGGTAATGAATGAGGAGGAAAGTTGGAGACAGGGTCGCACGAAAGACATGAAGACAAAGCACTGACACCCACACACACACACACATTGAATGCACATGAACCAGGCTTAGTGTCAATGACCACAGAACCTCAAAGAAAGAAACAGAGAAGACGAGACTACCTACCGAAAAAACTTTCACAGGAGATTGTGAGAAAAAATGAGACGAAGAGGAGAGTCAACAGAAGCAGTGCTTTCAGACACCCTGTGGAAAACAGAAGCGGCCGCAGAAGGACTCTCCGCAAGGACACAAATGTTAGTTGATCGTCTACTACCAAACATAGCCAGAGTAAGAAAACTACAAGAGGAACTGAAGAACAGAACAACAGAACAACAGAGGCTGTACTATCCAGCACGCATAGTTCAACATGAGGAACAAGTACCAGGCCCATGATACAGCCATACACTGGGCCAGCGAAAGGCTGGTGGTTGATAAAGGTGCTTATAGATGGCAGGAAAAGGATGCAAGAAGAGAAGGAGAGAACTGCAAAACCTCCATCTACCCCATCAATGCAGACAAAGAGACCTGCACCGTGGACCAGAATACCTGAGAGTCCTCCAGCAAGAAAAAGCCATACAGATGCATTTAGGGATGTAGTTATAGCAAACTACAGGAAGACACTGAGAAACAAGATAAGCCTACATGAAGATAACAATGAACTGAACAACTACCTTGACAGCACAGTACATCTAGGGAACAACATTTTGTACCAGCACATGAAAGAAGTTGGAAGGCAAACTTCAGAAGGAGAATGCTTCGTTTGTGCACTTCTACCGTACAGCATGGGGAAATCCAAGATCTTCATGGCTGTAGAAATTGATGTCCCTGACAGCACATTGTCTGTCACATATAGCAATGTGCAACCCCAGAGGCCAGTTCATGGGGAGGGATCCCTCATTGTATGGGCAACTGAAGCAGATTACCCCGATGAAGATGATTATGTTCAGGACATTAAGAAGAGAAATAGTGCTCATACTAGGAATCACGTGATCAGGTACGAAAAACCTGAAGTTAAAGGAGCAGGAATAAGATGGGAAATAAACCTGAGACTGAACGTCCAAGGGAAAACCCCGGAAGAGGCTCAAATTTGGAAGAACAGTGCTTTTCCCAAACGGATGGGAAGAAGGAGTGGTGATCTGTCAAGCATGGATGGTCCTTTGAGCCTGCAAGGAAGCAATGGAAAACTCACAGAGGTTGTGCGAACCTCTGTGGCCGAGACTCACAAGATTACTGACATGGGTCAAAGACAGAGGAGGACCCTTGCAGGTAGTGCCACTGGAAAGCCCGTAACTGTGCTTCAGGAACCATGGCACAAGAAAAATGGGAGAGAATCAGAACTGTGGACGAATTTTTGAACCTCCAGGAATGACTCATGGAACTGCAGTAATTATGGATCATTATTGGGCATGTGGATCCAAAGCATACATCAGACTACCAAAGAAGTGGGGAGGCATATGCACAATAGTGAATGTCCAAGTTCCAGCATTAGTGATCCCGAAAAGTGACCTGAATATTGAGAGTTTCCCGAAGGCAGATGCTCACCTGAGGAAAAGGAGATTTGTGGAGCTGGTATCCCGAATGAGAGAGAGAATTACTTCTCTGCCAAATCAGAAGAAGCATTTCATGCAATCCCATATGAACACAGGCTGTTCAGCCTCACCTCATCAGTGTCTGAGACAATCCTCATGCCAAGATTCCAAGTTGGAGCAAATACTGAATGGTTACAAATAACAAGATGGTAGCTGCTGCAAACCATCGACTCGACAATAAAAGGATTCAATGCAATCAAGGAAGAGTTAAGAGCAATCCGACTGATGACTCTCCAGAACAGATATGTACTTGACATGATCACAGCGATGGGTGGAGGTTTTTGTGCAAAAATCAGAGAATCATGTTGCAAATTTATACCTTCTTACGATGAGGAAAATTGAAATTTAACAGAAGCCATAAGTATGCTGATAAACCTACAGAACCAGATGATCGACGAAACTGACGAAGTTGATGATGACAGCTGGTTTGGATCACTATTCTTGTGGGTCCCACAATGGATGGCAGACATATGCAGCCCAATTGGACAATGTCAGCTAATGACATGGAATAAAGACAAACATGTGAAAACAGCAGGAAACCTGAAAGGAGTGGTAAAAATATGGACGCTGAAGAGACATTCCTTCAAACCATCAAGTACAAACCCAGAAGATGAGGAAGAAAGGGATACAGATGAACCAAGTAAGACGAACCCCAAGGAGGAAGCGGAAGTGGTCAAGAACCAACCAGAGGGGGGAGCATAGAGGGGGTCCCAAATATGGCCTGCACTCCAGTCGCCCATTTTGAAGTACCAGGAACATTCACACCGAGATATGTGACATACGATGAGCAAATAAACCAGCAGAGAGCCGCACTAGGGCTCTGTCCAGTGCCAGTCAGGAGAGCAATACCTATTGAAGCGACAATAACCAGACAAACATGGGCAGTAAGGTATCCATTGAGACAACCATACCAGCAAATGACAAGAAATTAAGATTGTTTAAACACTGTCCCAGAAGAAACTCAAAAGGCCTTAATCGAAGATGAATGATGACGTCACAAGGGCCTGGACAGATGTACAGATGAAGAACGACAACCAAACGATGACACACAAAGACAAAACACCATGGATAAGGATATCTCAGACATAGACGAAGAGACAATGTTGAAATATAAAGAAACGTAACTGTAAAGCAGGATGAAAGTATTCAACCAGCTAACACCTGTACATAGGCTTGTAACGCAAGAAGCTAAGAAAACAGTATGGCTTTCTATGCTTAGTAGAAGAATAGAGCAGCAAGCGCCAACTATATATCTACCTCAACGAAGCACATTATATAAGTGCAGCCCACTTTATACAAAAGCAGAATTAACCCAAGTTACTAAGGGTCAAACAGGCCAGGATTCTTGTTCCAGCTAAAACAAGAAGTGAGACAGCGGAATCAAAACTCAGTGAGGAGTAGGCCGTGCCCGGGAAATAGAGGTCAAACCAAGAGAGGGAGGTGAACAGTAACTTCGGAGAATCAAAACTTAAGAGCAGAGCAGCCTGCCCCGTGAAGGTCGAGATGAGGGGGCCCAGGCAGGTGGCGGCCAAAAAAGAGAAGTAAATGCACAAATAGAAGGAAAACAAAGACGATTCACGGTGTGCTAACACGTGACCAGCCAAGTGCAAAGAGGTACCACCGTCTGATGTCACCCAAAGCAGGAGATACCATAACTTTTCCTGATAAGAAGATACATTTTAGAGGCCAACCTCAGCCAACTAATTGACACATAGCCCTAAAGTACTGATTGATGGAAGGGAGGCAGGATGAATCTTGGGGCATACTGCATCTGGGTGACCATTCTGCGTGCTGCTAATTATAGTGGAGATTTATGCTTAGGATTGCAGCCAGCCCAATCAGAGTGGGGCAAATAATCTAAGGTCCTATAGATAGTAGAACCAATGAGACGTTGTACCTTTAGTGACTTTTGCATGAGTAATGTAGAGGGAAGGGCGTAGATGCCCACCCGATAAGACTTATTCAATCCTCACACTCCATTACCATATATAGCACCTGTACTTAAGTTACCTTTTCCAACCAATAGAATTGCATGACAAACTTTTGAGTGTTACACATCAATGATGATGAATTTTAACTATAACTATTGCTGTTTGAATGAAGATTGTTGGGAGTTGAAGCGAGACGGGCCATTGCATCATTGTTGAACTCCATGTTTCCCCGTTTCTTGTACTTGTCATTAAATGGACTCCCCTTTACCAAACCATTGAGTTGTCCTTATTGATTGGTGTTGGAGTTCGAGAATCCCGCACCCCATTCACCTCAAGGTTCAGCTATCTCGTCTTAAAGTACTCGAGGGCGAGCTCTGATTCTGTGGGCCGGTCAGAGGTCACTCCCCCTCGCTGTATAGCCTTTGAAGTAAATATGCAAAAGATACACACTTTGAACTTACTAATTGGTTTGCATTTCCACCTCTGCAAATATATATATATATATATGTATATATATATATATATATATGAACAAACAATGTATTTCCAAATATACTACTGTGCTTTGTAGACCAACGCAGCTCTTAACTCATAACCCACAAACTCTTGTAATTTCCGACACAAGTGGTTTTTGAGTTGCTCAATTGTGCAGGAAATAGCCCGATGAGAAGGAGTTGACACACAGAGAAACGAGGGGTAAGCAGGCAAACGAAGGATTAGTGTACCAGCACAGGACGAAAGCTTGTGCTTTCCAACTAGACTCCTGATTGGAGAGTAATTGTAAATCACCCACACATTGATTTAAAAGGCCATGGGACAAAAAAAATAAAAATGTTCTCACAAAGCTAATTCATGTCTGAGCATTTCCAGTTACCACAACAATCAGACACCCTGCTACTGAAAACCCATGTTTCTTTCTTGTGTTAGCAATGCTTTGCCACATAGGTGGCTCTAGAGCCACTATATGCACCAACACCAAAAAGGACAACAACAGCGAAAATAAACAACATTAACAAAACAGAATGACTCTGCACTGGTCTCTAATTAGCTTTAAACATAAGGATATGTTAAATATATACCAAGATACATATATGAAGACCAGAAGCAAGGCTAAACTCTGTTACTAGTCTCTGTCCCCTAAAGAGGCAGAGAGACCATGTGGGAGTTTTCAAGGGAAGGGGAGGAGTTTAGGGGAGTTTAGCCAGACGCAGTAGATTTTTGTAATGAAGAAAACGTTATCCAGTTGCTCTGGTGTCGCATGCTTATTTCTTTAGGCCAAGAGCCCTAACAACTGGTGACGAGGTGGTCTCCTGTGACCCAGAATCTTCCCAGCTGGCGGGTGATCCCACCACGCCATCCAGAACTCCAACTTCCTATTCAAGTGCACTGCCCGCACACATCCCGAGTGCCGGCGATCCCACGGCACGGTCCTTCACCAGATCTGGGCTGTTGAAGAGGAACGCTCCAGACGCCTTTATTGCTGCCAGCAGTCACCTCAGTTCCATCTAACGAAGCATGAGCATACACATGGAGCCCACAGGTGGGTGCCTCCACCTCCCTCCATAACTTGCGATCTCACCATGTTACTACGGCCTGCCGCCTCCTCCGGCAGCCGGTCCGGCCCATCCAATAGAAGGTGCATCTCCCTCCTTCCATTACTGGTGATCCCACTGCCACTATGGCCTGTCTCCTCACATGACGGCTGCTCTGACCCAGAAATCAGCCACAGGGAGGCACGTGCTATGCTTCGTCGGCACTCACACACAGAGAAATCAAATACACGTGTGCCAGCTACAAACTTGCGAATCCTCTTCACACATTACCGACCCATTGTACTGCCTGACAGTGGGCACCTGCAGAGAACAATGAGGAAGGAAAATATTAGTAAACAAAAACAAATCATATGGGTGAAGGCCACAAGGTCAGCAGTGCACCTGAGGAAGCCTCAACACTAGGCCCTGCCTACAGGTGGCACGTGCACCACCAAGACAATCACTGCTGGGGGAGCTCACACGCATAAGTGGACACACAACTCAACTGCCACACCTGTCACAATGAGCAACCCAGATACACCGTCCCCTCCATCCAGGTCCAAATTGATGTTGCTGCGCATGCCGCTCCTGTTCACCATGACCCCGTTTGCAGACAAAGGCCCAAGGTGGGTTGAATGGATGGAAGACTTTAACCACTTTGTAAAAGCAGCAGGCGGGGAAAAGTCGCCTAACCTACAGGACATGTTCATCAACCTTGTTGGCAGTGAAATCAAGACAATCGTCGAAACAATTCCCCCAGAGAACAACCAGATTTCCCCTCACTGATAAGTGGCACGTGCACCACCAAGACAATCACTGCTGGGGGAGCTCACACGCATAAGTGGACACACAACTCAACTGCCACACCTGTCACAATGAGCAACCCAGATACACCGTCCCCTCCATCCAGGTCCAAATTGATGTTGCTGCGCATGCCGCTCCTGTTCACCATGACCCCGTTTGCAGACAAAGGCCCAAGGTGGGTTGAATGGATGGAAGACTTTAACCACTTTGTAAAAGCAGCAGGCGGGGAAAAGTCACCTAACCTACAGGACATGTTCATCAACCTTGTTGGCAGTGAAATCAAGACAATCGTCAAAACAATTCCCCCAGAGAACAACCAGATTTCCCCTCACTGATAAATGCCCTAAACAAGAAACTTGTGATTGAACCAAATAGCGACCATGAAAGCTACATGTTTAATCAGTGTACACAGAGGGGAAGAGACAATTGATGAATTCATAACCCGCATCAGAGTCAAAGGCACACACTGCCAGTTTCATGCATTCTCTTTGTATGAGGCAATAAGGCTATGAGTGATAGATAGAGGGATGACTGTCCCTGTCCCTAAATAAACAATTTCTAAAGAAACCCCTGTCAATAGAGGGAGTGAGTGAGCTGGCAAGAACTTTCAAAAGAATGGACGCACAGGCAGCATCCATGACAGGCAGTCCCAGCTCCAAACAAGACAAAAGTGAATTAATTGCAGCAATTCAACCAATGACCCAACGACCTTGTGAGAGGGAAGCAACACCCTACAGAGGGGCCAGCCAAACAGGGCCCAGATCACAAAGACAGTGCTACTGCTGTGAAATGACGTTCCCCCACTAAGGAACGTGTCCCGCACTCTCTCAAAGATGTGCTAACTGTGGAAGAGAGGGACACTTCCAGTCCATCTGCAGGGAAGGCCGGCCATTTCCCACCCTGCAAATGACTCCTCATCCACAAAACAGGATGTACAGTTGAGCCCCCCCAAAGCCCGTCCTACCTAAATAGAGTTTACCAACCAGGACCACAGTGATACATAAGAGCCATGGAAGAATACCACCCTGTAGACTACGCCCAAGACTATGAACCTTATGAACAAGCCCCACACCTCGAAGATGAATACAACAGACCCCGCAAATGTATCAGGATCACAATGTACACCAGCAATTTGCACCCTCTTATGGAAGAGATGACAATGATCAATCGTACCAGGACGAATATGTTAACCTCATCCTGGATGTCTGAGAAGCGAGTGAAGTGCCCAGGATAGCTGTCAGCATTGGAAATAGACAATTCTGTTTTTGGTCGACTCTGGTGCCACCGTCAACATCATGGGCAAACAAGAGTTCCTACAAATCCCAGAGAAACCTACGTTGGCCAAAACAAACTCAAAGATCTTCCAGTGGGGTGCAGCTCTTCCCCTGCACTCCATAGGACACTTCAAGCGTCAGCTCATGCACAAGGGTCTGAAAGTAACCACCATCATCCATGTGATTCGGAGCCTGACAAAAGGAAAATGTCTTTTGAGCTACTATACCGCGTCGTGCCTAGTCATATATATCCATTTTCATGAAGGTGACATAATCCACTGAATCGCACCACCAAGCAACAGGAAAGAAAATGTGTTCACAATGAATGCCACTCCCATGCTACAAAACCTCATCACGAAAGAGATGATCCTAGCAAAGCTCCTACTCCTCTGTGCTGGACTAAGGAAACTCAAAGGAGCACCCATCAAGCTACACATTGACAGTATCGTCCAGCCCATTCCCCACCATCCCAGGAGAGTGGGATTCCACCTGCAAGAGGCAGTCTCAAAATAACTCAACCAGCTGCTCTGTCACAGTATCATCGAGCCGGCGACAGGCCCGACCCCCTCGGTGTCACCTCTAGTCATTGTGCCAAAAGAAGGCGGACGTTTGAGACTGTGTGAATGTCAAACACCACCATTCAAAGAGAAAGGCACCCTGGCCCATGTATTGAAGACATGATTGACCAGCTCAATGAGTCTGTAATGTCCTCAAAATTGGACCTGAACCAGGGGTATCACCAGTTGTAACTACACTCTAATTAGAGGGGCATCACCACTTTTGCCACCGATGAAGGCCAAGTTTGATACAGAGGCCTCAACTTTGGCATCTCTTCAGCAGCTGAGATTTTTCAGGAGGCCATTAGACAGGTTCTTATACCAATTCGTGAAGCGCTGATATACTCGTCTTCGGCAAATGATATACTCGTCTTCGGCAAATCTCGAGAGGACCATGATGCTGAACTGTTGGCGACATGCACTGCAGTCCAGGAAGCAGGACTGACGCTCAACATCAGAAAGTGCTGATTCAGCAAGACAAAATCGACATTTTTTGGACTCATCATTTCAGTGGATGGCATGACACCGGACCCTGACAAGGTCAGCACCATCTTGAACCTGCACGAACTGACACAAGTGGCAGAAGTCCAATCCTTTCTAGGGATAGACAATGGTGATGGATCAAAATGCGTATTGAAAAGTCACGAGGAATAGTTCCCAAATCAAGCACCTGATCAAGAAGGAGGATGAGAGGCTTCCACCCCCTGCACCTGAACCGCGAGAGCCAAGGGATGACCTGTGGGTCCCCCCCCCCAAGAAACCTGTCACCGGGCAGTGGAGCCGGTTCTCTTGATAGGCGCGCGCATGCCCAGCGAAAGGAGTGAGAGACTTCATTGCACGATCTGAACACCACCTCACCTCCTTGATGAGTGTTGAGTCGGATGTTAAAACATTTGTCCGGGGGTCATGTTACTAGTATCTGTCCCCTTAAGAGGCAGAGAGACCATGTGGGAGTTAACAAGGGAAGCGGAGGAGTTTAGGGAGTTTGGCAGTACGTAGTAGATTTTGTAACAAAGAAGAGGTTATACAGTTGCTCCGGTGTCACGTCCTTATTTCCTTAGGCCAAGAGTCCTAACAAACTCCTTTCATGTAGTATATCTATGTCACAAAAGTACAAAAGAAACATCCAAGACCTTGAATTGACCAGCCATAATGATGCTAACGCCGCAGGCTGAGGAATGTACACACTTATCGGAGACCCTGAACTCATATCTCTTTTGACATGAGTACATATAACTCTGTTAACCTTCATATCACACCATCAACATGATTCTTTACAGTGGGCATGGCACTCCTAAAAAGAGTGCTCCGCTCAGGGGGCAAGAGATTCGAGGGGCATCACAAAAGGTATGGGCAACAGGGGCAAGGCACTCATAGGTGAAAGGCAGAGGCAACGTTTTGTATGTTCCCCGTAATGTAAGATATTCACTGTTTGCAGTGTTAGGCCTTTTAAATGTGGCTACAATAAGTATTCAGGATGTGTGGCTGACTCTCTGAGTGCAATACTTCATGGGAAATGTGTACCCACAAATGCCTAATTGAAAAACCTACCAAAAGCATAATGTATTAAACATAAACACAATTGTAGCAAGACTGTGATTTGTATGAAAAACAATCATCAGCTATTACTTCTCACACCACACGATAGAAATCAAAAGTCAAAAGAAGCCAATATAGAAAAATATTACGAAAACACTGGCACATTCTGCAGCCCGACATAGATATACAAGAATGAACCGGAGATTTCTCTTCAATCACAAACGCAAGATCACTTAAAATCAAATTGTGCCCATTCACTTTCAAGACAAGAAACCAGGCAGAATCAACTTGACAAGGTTCCAATAATGCCCATGGACTGCATAACATTTCATAATGCATCTAAAGTTCAAATACCATGTGAGATCCGAGTAAGTCACATTTTGAAATAGCCTTTCAGGGATATTGAGTATTGCAGATGCACATATGTGATATGCATCATCATCACATATGTTTATTTCAGAATTCATTTTTCCATAAAGCAGTGCACAGCATAAAACACATCAACATTAAAACAATACACCACAATTAAAAGATGCGTACTGCACCAATATAGTTTTTTCCTTAAATTGCACACATCTTAAATATGAAAAACGGCTCAAGCAACACTCTGCCAATTGACCATAAGGAGGTAGCATAGGGCAGGTATGACGACATTGGTTAAAACTTATCTGTCTTAAAATCAATACAATTGCTCTCCTTCTAATGTGTAAATATGCTTGATAAAATAATACACAATTTAGCATGTCGTCCATTGGCTGATTACACAATGGACAAATCGTGTCATCTGAATAGTCTTTCCATTTTGCAGTGATGTTCAATGGCAAGCTAATAATGCATGCACACATGATTAGCCATCTATCATAAGCTTCGTGGCTCCATGTGCATGTCAGATAATTGGGCAAAGTGACTGAGGTAGAAATGACAGCATGTCTATGATTCGAATTGATTAAAATATGCATCATCTATTGTGTACACAACAAAATATTGTCGGGAAGTACCAAGCGAAAAGTGTGAGAATGTATCCAAATACAAATTTTAGCTATCCAGAAAGAAGACCCTATTATCCATTAGTACCCAGCAACGGAAAATCAGATTGGAACATGCAATCTGATTGGCCCTAACCGGGGCTTTACCCAACCAATAATCCCTCTCCCAACATTCCTTTCCTTTCTGTCCCAGTCGGGGGGGGGGGTGATAGCAGCCACCAAACGGCTGGAAGCTGCCATCTTCCCCACTGGGGATCAAGGTAAGTATTTTCCTTCCTCCCCCTACCCCAATCCAAACAATTCCCTCCCCACCCTCCCAACCCCACTTACCTTATTTTTGGCCAATTTCAGAAGCGGACGCGCTGAGAACGCTTCTGTCCCCAGCCATGCACTCCCGATCTGCGACAGGCCATCATGGAAAGGAAGAAGGGGCTACACATCGTCCCTTCTCTCCTTTCCATGGTGGGCATTTTGTTTATTTACATTTTCCCTTTCCATGGTGGCCATTTTGTCCGTTTACATTTTTCCATTTAATTTGAATGGCCGCCATGGAAAGGGAAAATGGACTCCGTTTTCCATTCCCCGGCAGCCTTTTTTTCACATTTTATTTTTCTGTTCTGAAACCAGAGTGATTTGAAACAGAAAAAGAATGCTCTTAGAACCCCGGTCTGGCTGGCCGGCCGGGGTACTAATAGCATTAAGCCCTGAGTCAGTGCCAAGTCAGGTAATGCCCCTGCAGCTCGATGCTTATTGCTTAATTAGCAAATCATTGTGAAATCAACAGAGCAGAGTGGACATGGCAAGAATTACATTTCTTCAGTGCCAAAACATTTAAAAAAACATTCAATCATAGTCAACATGAAGGCATTCTTAGATGTGAGAAATGCGGATGAATCAGTTTGATGTCGAGCAAAACGACTGGACTGAACTAACATAACATCTACCATCAAAACCTGCTGCTGATGGTAGTGGGGGCCTTGTGGGTGTGTCTTTCCAGGCAGGCTGGGAGATCCCTTTCGACACATCATAATTAAGCAATAATCCCTGAACCAAGGAGGCATTGCTGAGTCAGTTAGAGGCCCCGGGCCAAAACATTTTTTTTTTAAATGGCCACCGGGGAAGGGAAAACGGAGTCTGTTTTCCCTTTTCATGGCTGCCATTCATACTGAATGGAAAAAGGTAAACAAATAAAATGGCTGCCATTGGCTGCCATGGAAAGGGAGACGGGAATACATGTAGTCCCTTCTCCCTTTCCATGGTGGCCATTCAAAAAATAAGAAAAATGTAAACAAAGAAAAAGGCTGCCATGGAAAGGAGAGAAGGGACTATGTGATCCCTTCTTCCTTTCCATGGCGGCCTTTTGCGGATAGGAAGTGAATGCACTGGGGACAGAAGTGTTCTGGGGACAGAAGTGTTCCCAGCGCATTCGCTCCTGAAATGGACCAAAAAGCAGGTGAGTGGGGTTGGGAGGGTGGGGAGGGGATTGTATGGATTGAGTCTGGGGGGCAGGTGGATGGAAAACACTTACCTGAATCCCCGGTCGAGGAAAATGGCAGCCTCCAGACATGTGGTGGTTCAGAGCAGGGATTATCCCATTCCAGGCCTCCTCATTGGCTGAGGGGTTTCCACACCCCACCCCCCATCCCCTGCCGGGGACAAAGGAAAAGAACGCTGGGAGAGGGATTCTTGGTCGGGTAATGCCCCGGTGGGGCCAATCAGATTGCATGTTACAATCTGATTGTCCCTCACCTGGTACTAATGGCACACACTGCCTGTATTGTTAGATGACCATCAGAGGGGGGCTGAACCCCAGCACAGTAGAAGTTGCTGTGGCGAAGAACATATTTCAGCAACACCCTAGCCTTTTCTACATATTCCAGCAACACCCTAGCCTCTTCTAGGTGACTAACTGGGCATTTTGCACAACGGTGGGAAAAGGGCAGGTGGAGTGATAACCCTCAGAGTCTGAGGTGTCACTCCAAATATTGGGAGAGTAATTCTACAATCTTGTGAGTGGTTCACAATACATAACACAAGTTTCTTGTGCAAACTATTGTTTCTTGCAACACAATGCAACCATACTAAACACCTAAATTTGCCCCACTGTCTGCAGCGTTGAAAAATGAGTTAGTTAGCTAATCGGAATAAAAAGGAGGTAATTAGGAATCAAATTAATGGATGAAATGTTAATGTATAATAGCACATGGTTACGGACTACCAGAAATCGGCTGAATTATGCACATTCGTTTATTACATATGTTTGAGTTTCAATCTGCAGCATGCACATTTCCCCCAGTTAGGAATATGCTCCTTGCATTTGTCATTTTTCTGCCATGGATGGATTATTTGACTTGCTTGAGAATTACAGAAAGTGCATCAATCCATTACTGAAATCATTGCCAATATGAACTTGTCTGAATAAAGTAGAAGCCATACGGCATGACGATGATGTGAGGTGATACTTCAAGACTGCTTGAACCTCACACTTGGGTCGTTCTGAAAATATGTCATCCTGTCATTGATGTACTAGGACTAATGGTGTATTTTGTAATGCAATTTGGGAAAAACACAAAAAGGCAGTTCACGATGTAGAACATACAAATGGACAACTATTGTAGTTGAAATTGGCTTAGATATAAAATTACATAACGTTTCCTGAGTGAGAATACTTGACTGATTCATGTTGTATGAACAATCTATAAAGGCACTTCACTTAATCATCACATGATTTTCAGTGATGGATGAACAGGGGTTGACAAAAATGATCATATGTGCAGCTCTCGTTTCACAGGTAGATCTTAAAAATAAAATCCTAGCATACTGTTTGCACTGTTGGAAGGTAGCTCTCCTCACAACACTGTAGTTTTAAATGTAGATAGCAGGAGCAACACACACAATTAGAACAGTAGTGGCACAAATTAAATCGATTTGATAATTATTATAGTCAGTCAAAGCCACTGCAATCAGTCGCTATACGTATGTTACAGAAGCAGAATTTAATGGGGCGACAAACTGTAGCTGTTAAGTGGACTTGCTACTGGGGAGTCGGCTGCAGTAGGTATATTCAAGTCTACTCCATTGTGTCACAAAATACAGTACAAGTGGAGAGATGCTGTAATTCTACTTCCTGCATTATGAAGATTTTCCAAACTTTGTGAACTTACTTGCTGGTCAAAAAATCATTTCATCTTATAATCATAAATGTGAAATTTGTGGGAGTAGAGCAGTTGCTGTGGCTGACACATGCTGATATTTTGCACTTTCACATCTGACTTTGAAGTGCCCAGAATGATTAAACAGAAGGTGTGCCCTTTCCTGCGCCCTCACTAACTCTGGCATTGTCATTCTCCTAGACATGATTGGGGGGACAATAGTTTGCTCATTATCATCATAATTATCCTCACTCATTATACGCAGATGTGGGAGTTGGGGTGGTGGATAGACAGACCAGGAACATCCCAAATCCTTCACCTCTGCACTGTTTGTCATTTCTTCTGGTGCACCGGTAGAAACAATCTGCAACTTCTCTCCACATTTTGCCCCGGTTGGCAGAAAATACTGCACATGTCTCCCTCTTCCCTGGTGCTTTTCATGCCACTGACATGTTGGCACTCAAAATGTTCACTTCTTTATAGCTCAAAACGATGGCATATGTTTTGCACACTATGTAAAATATGTAACGATTTTGGAAGGGCTTCATTACGAGTTAGATGGTGTGGGTTAAATGAAGCAGTATAACTGTATACCACCCCATTACTGCACTGCCCAACTATAAGGTGTATAGAAAGTTGGAGGATTCACCTCCAGATATGAGCTAGATGTAAATCTGCCGACTTTCTGCCCATTTTCAGTAACATTACTGCAGCAGAATTATTGCCAAAGTAATTCTGCAAAAAATGCCCCATTGAGTCCTATGGACCGAAATAAATGGTGATTTACACTACCACTGCCACCTGTAATCCAGCAGTAATACCGACAGATCAAGTGGCGGCAATGGTAATAGTGTTTGGTGTTATCTGGGCTGATTTAACACACAGATACCACCAAACTCGTAATGAGGCCAAATATTAATTAATGTACTCTGATGCCTCCAATGAAGTCTAAGAAATATCAATTTCAAAACAACAGATATTGTGTCTGGCCACAAATTGATGGTGCACTAATTTACAAACACTGGATATAATCTCTTTCCACCTCCTATTTGTAGGGCTTTACCTCTGCAATTGATAGTTTGTCTAGCCACAATAAATGATGCACTGAATACACTCTTCAAAGACTATAAGTAGTGTCTCCTTGACAAGTAAAACATCTTTTGTCTAGTCACTAAAGGATAGCACATTGATCTACAACCGCTGTATTATTTGCCTTTCTCCAAAGAAATGTTAGATGTTTTTGTACACCTAGAGCTTCATATTGCCATAACAGTTTGACACACTCAGTTACAGACTCTGAATGTGCTCTCCAGCCTCCAACAATGTTGAAGGAATTCCTCGTTGACAAGTAGCACAAATGTATCTAGCTAAAAATACATGGCACCCTTTTAAAGCCAATGCATGTAATCTCTTCCAGGGAATTATAAGATGTCTGCTCATACTCAGTTGCAGAAATCTGATGCATTTGGTAGAAATGTTTTCAATGCATGTAATATGTATATTTTGGGCCACAACAAAACACATCCTGAGGTACAGCCAGTGTAATCCCCTGAATTCTCTGAAACATGTATTTTGTCTCACCACAACAAGATGACACCCTCAGTTACAGACACAAATACACTCTCCTGCCTGTGAAGGATACCAAGCCTTTTTTTCTGCATCTACTTTTTTCTCTCTCACCACAAAAAGGATGACACACTGAGTTACCTACCCTAAATTAAATCTTCTCTTACCACCAAAACATTCTAAGAATGTGATTCTTCTAAAGCAGCAAGTATGTTATCTTGCTCCAAATAGTATGCCAAACTAAATGACAGCTATTGAATATAATCTGCTCCTGTGACTCATTTTGCGCTTGGCTGTATTCTGGTGATAAATCCACCAAAATTCCTCCAAACCCAAATTGCCATTACCGCCACCTGGTCCCGTGGTTTATGGAGTCCATACGACTCCATAGGGATTTTTGGCAGACTTACCGCTGGTGGAATTACTGCACAGTTAATCACTGATTTTTGGAGGTAAAATGGAAGATTTACCTCCAGCAACAAGCTTAAAGTGATTCTGCCCGTCTCCTCTGAAATTCAGCTAATTTAACACACAGTGATTCCCCCAGCGCTAAATGTGCCAAAGATTATAATTTAACGGTGCTGAAAAAGTGGTGGTAAAAGAATTTCCGGCATTTCTGTCTTACACCGCCAAACTTGTAATGAGGCACATATCTCGGCAACATCACTGAATTTCACTTACTAAAGTAGTCACTTATGGTTTGTAAAATGAATCGATTACCTGCCAGCTCTTGAGTATTTTATGTGTTAAAACTCATGCTCTTAAATGGTATCTTGTTCTTCTCTATATAGCCTATACACTGCACTTATAAAATCTGAACTTTTTATAAAAACATGTCAAGAACTTTCCCCATCCCTCCTACCCTCCTGATATGAAGGCACTGTGAAGTAGCTGTGCCTATGTTGGTGCCTTTTAAAAACCCCAAAAATGTATAACAAGTATTTTGTATCACCACAAAAAGAGTACAGTTCAAGTTATCACAAATTTATGCCTTCTCGGCCTCCAAAATATTGTAAGAAGTGTTTTATTATCATGCAACAAATATTTTGTCTGGCCACAAAAAATATGACATGCTAAGTTAGTGTCACCGTATATAAGAATCGCTTGCTTTCAAAGGATGTGATACTTTTTCACTGCAACCATAAACCAATGGAGTGCATGTACAAGGTAGATGGCAAGTGAGGTGTGGCACACAGCCTGTGGTTCTTGTTTGCATATTTACCCATCTATTGGCCACCAATGCCCATGCTAATTCGGTGGAGGTTCCCACCTACTAGCTGCCCATCCCCACCCAGATAACTCTCTCCTAGGATGGCTTGGAGATAGTTATATCATGCAGCAGCATCACATGCTTTATAGAACTTAAATGCACTATTCTGAGAATTAATGGATTAATTGCCACTGTAAATAAGCCCCTTTTGTAATAGAAATGGCTTAACCAAGTGTGCCATCAGCCAGATGAGTGCAACATGTGTCCTCATATCTATTACTTGCACTGATGTAATGTAAAAACAAGTATCTGCAGAGCGAAAAGGTTGGCTTCCCTATCGGTGTAAGATATGCATTTGACTATCACACACCTACACAAAAGCCAACACTTCTAACTTTGTCAATGTTTTAAAAATATGCGTAGCTAACAGAGTCAGAAGTAAGTCACAGCAATGGTCAGAGAACGCTGCCTGGTTCAAGGCAAGAATCCCTGAGCTAAAAAAGAGGCACACCCAGTGGGAGGGGGTATGAGATCGTGGTACAGTGACAAGGAGGTCAGAGTCACCTAAAAGATTGGGAAGGGATTGAAAATAATACACATGGCCGGACCCAACAGCCAACCCACACTCTCCTGTACCAGTTCTACATATCCTATCACAGAAAGCAGAGTCATCTTGCATTATAATTAAAGAACAGACAGAAAAAAGACCCTACTCTGCAAATAAATTGCTTCATGCTACAGGCTCCAGAAAGGGGTAGTTTCTACAATATGTGAACAACAACAAAATAGGTTTGCAGAAGGTTATTCAGGCCCTCTCCTTGGGACATCCACACCAGGCAACCCTCTGGCGAAGAAGAGTGTCCCTCCATCCCAGAGTTGGTGGTGGTATCTCAGGGAAATCAGCTCAATATCAAGTTAATCCTAAGAATGTTGATTCATGTTTTCATCTGATGTCAAGGAGTGATTTATTATTTGAGATTTGCTTAATACATTAGCTAGAACCTGAAAAGTTAACTCAGAATCTGTCTGTTAATCCAACTGGCTGCCCTGACATTCCCCATCAACTGAAGCCCTTTCTGTCACTAGCTCTAGCAACCTCCTGCTCCTGCTTACCAAGAGTGATCCTGATGTGTACATGCATATACCATATATTCTAGTTAGCCTTAACAATCCCAAAATGTTTGTCAAAACCACAGATATGGTGGGAAATCTAATTTTGACAGAAAAGTCAATAAATGAATTGTTGGCAGTGTGGCTGAATATGTTCACCTAGGTCTATTCACAACTAAAAGTTTCTCTCACTGACAGCCACTGAATTTATTATTGTGCCCCAAAATCAATTCTATAATTTTTCCTTTGTAGTTGGTATTTTGTCACAACACATTAAGTTGGCACACTAAGCTCCACGGTGGACTGAAAACAGGACAGTCCCTCCCCTGCTGAAGAAACCCAAACTCTAGCTGGATTGTCTCACGAAATAATTGCCATTCATACATCCACCCTTCCTCAGCAAAGTGATTGAGAAGCCAGTCGCCATTCAGTTGCATGAATCACTTGGCACAATATTCTACAGGAGTACCTATTTAGTTTCTGACCATGATGCAGCACTGAGACCTCCATCATTCATGTTTTTAATGATGCTCTACATACACTGGACAGAGGAATCCCCTGCTTACTTATCGTACACAACCTCACTCCCACCTTTAAAACAATTTAGCATTAAACCCTCCTCAACATTCTCACCATGCTCATAGGCTTTGAGAGTCAGTAAAGCAGTGGCATGTCTCCTACCTTTCCAGAAAAGAACAACTCATCCAGATGGGCCCCAAGAGACCCCAATACCAGCGACAGTGTTGTAGAGTTCTGCAACACTACATCCTGACACCTATAATCCCAAAACTCTAAATGGAGCCTCTACTCAAACTCCTTTTAGGGATTCTGTCAGAGGACTATAACATAATCTGGTGGTATTTTATTACTGTGGTGAAAATAGTGGTAAAATAGTGGTAACGTGGTGGCACAGTGTGTTTATGCTGATGCCCTATATAATTTGACAACACTCCCCTTTGAACCTTGTAGTCTACATAGGGTTAACTGTAAGCTAAAGATAGCAGACTTTGTATCTACGGGAACTTGACAGTGCTAACTGTCATTCCAATCACTTATCTACGAGACTGGACTACTGTCCCGGACAGATTTGTTCATAATACACTCTTCATTATGAGCAATGATTCACAAGCCACACATGCATCATCTGTTTTCTAGCCTGCTAGCTGGTTCCCAAACTTTACCTCCAACTTTACCACCCATGGTAAAATGTTTTACCCCTTTTGATACATTGGGGCACTTACCTGTGATTTCCCGTCTTTGTCAGTGAATACGCATAGGCACAGAAACCACAACCCCACTGATTCAGTTTTAAAAAATGCTTTTCTTTTTGTATGTTCTATTGTTTGAAAACAGGTTATGCTGTACACACATTAATACAAATTAACACTTCTTCATTAAATACATAACCAGCCTGCGTTCATAATGAAATATTCACTTTTCAGTTTTTACCCAGACCTTGAACCCCAAGACAGTCGACAGAATGTACCATCTAAAAGAATAGACAAAAGCAAATCGCACAGCGGCATGCCAAATTTTTTTCCATTACACTTCAGTGTTTCTCATTTACAAATGCGAAAGAAATTTTAAACACTCTGTTTCGAAAATAGCCACTTAATCTTGACTGACTGATGGGAAAGATAAACACAGTTAATCAGCCGCTCCTCAACTTTTACCAATGCTCGCATTCATTGTATAGTATTTCTTTGCTGTTATCACAGAAAGCCCTCTCTGAAGTGACTTATCAGCACACGGGAGTGCCACCATTCCGCACAGCTTCATCACCCACGAAGGACAGCCTAATGCACCGGCTCCATGGAAAGATTTGCACTGCACATCTCTGCTCTCTGGATGTTGACAGCTAAACTTCTGTTCTCCTCTGGACAGCAACTGCAACTGCCCCAACTTAACCTGTCTCCTAAATTTATAGCCTAGCTGTGTCACTCAAACTAAATCCTGCCCTTTCTCCTGACGTCTACACATCACTAAGCCGATATCTCTAAAGGCATAGCTTCAGAAAGAAAAAATTGCAACACACTTCCTCTGAACAATGGGACTGTTCAGAGCACATTTTTCCTTTCATAATGTTTGCACTGAAACACAGCCAGCAAATTCCCTCACGTTCTAAAAACACATTATTTTGACATTTTATCTGCCGCACTTTGCACTGCCTGGTTAAGGGTACATTATCAGTTACTTGGCAGTACTAGTTGATTTTTAATTAGGTTAATGGGTGTATACAGTGCAAGCTGGACAGATGATCTATTCACTCTGAAGTGTATCATTTTAAAGATGCTTAATGTGCATTTCCATTTGCTGTCTGTATTTTGCATTCAGTCTACTACCTCCACTGAATGTAATGTCATGTACTACACCCCTTACTAATGCAGATATTAAGATACACCAATGCACAGGTGGCACTCAGCTTTACCAAAAGATCAATTGCATTAATGAAATCCATTGAATCAAGCACTATCTGTACCTCATACAATTCAGGATGTGAAACTCCTATCTGAAGCTCAATCTGAGAAAGACCAAATCTGCTCTCCTAGGAAATCCTACTTTAAATGTTGCAGACACTAATTGGCTGAAATAAATGAAGCTCAATGGATAAACATCTTAGGTCACCTCAACTGTCACCCATTGCAGAATCTCTGAGCTTTATCATCGGCTGTGAACTCTTACTCAAAACATCCATCACCAAAAGGAGCCAAGCAGCTTGTGATTCTCTGCAAATCGAACACACAATCTCTTTCCTGAGTTTCAGTAGAATTGTCCAATGCCTGGTCTTCTCCCATCTGGAAGGTCATAACACAATCCTCGCATGTATCCTAGATGCACATTGTCTGCTCGGAAACCCATCCAGCACATTGCAGCATGCCATATCGCAGTGTTTAACAAATTTGACCACATCCCCCCATGCTTTAGGATCTAAAGATGTTACCTGTTCATGCACACACCATTTTCAAGACAGCCAGTATCACCTACAAAGCAGTCACAACCAAAACACCACTCTACCTGGAGGATTAGTTCTCCATCTCCAGAAACCAATAAGACACCAAGAGCAAAAACATGGCTAGGTCAGAAATAAAGAAGAAAATGAAACAAGAAACATGTTTTTTCAGTTATTCACCCAGTCTCTGGGACAAGTTACCTACAGAGACAAAATGGTCCCCACCATACTAAACTTCAAGAAGAAACATAAAGCCCTATGCTCTAAAAAATACATCTCAACAATTGTGGATTGTGCCACTGACCTCTAATTGTCCTCTTCTAGTGCTCCCCTGCTTCATGCACAACTCCAGACCAGCTTCTCTGCTATTCACACACCTTTAATTACTTGTCAAACCCTTAGTTTAGCCCCTATGCATATCATGTTGCTGCTGCCCAGCTAGGTTTTCGCTTTAAAAATCGCATACATAAATATGTTACGGACACAAAATGTGGTGTCTTGTCTCAAAACAATTGCATGATTTTCTCTTCGCTATTCACTTCTACTATTTTGTTGGTAAGCTCAAAAACAGACACTGATAATTCTATTTCACTCCGAACAACACTGTTTACTCTCATCACAAAAAAAGTGGCACACTCAGATACAGCCAATGAAAGGAATGCACCCTCCAAAAATGTAACCATTTTGTTGACATTTTATGACACAGCAGTACAGCAAAAGTTCCTACCATCCCACTATACAAGCCAGTAGCACATATTTGATTCCTGTTGCACCTCCATCCTCTGGAGTTTGGTCTTACTGACAACCACAGCCATTATCAATTGTTGAGGGTAGGAATAAAAATAAGTCAAGGCAACAGAAAAAAGGGGGATTCCTCTCACATGCATACTTTAAATGTCCATGTAAAAGCCATGCATACATATCCACCAAATCATTTCAGTAGTACCTTTGCTCAGGACATTGGGCCTCATTACGAGTTTGGAGGTAGCCATGCCCTTATTAAGGGCATGGCTACCCCCAAACACGGGTCTGGGTAGCGCAAAAGTTTACTTACTGGGCCATTCTGACCTTGGAGGGCCCAGTAATTCCCATTCACGGGACCCAGACCCAGTATGTCCCCATTCCCATTTGAGCCCCCATAGTGCTCAATGGGAATGGGGAGGATGGTAGCAGCAGTACCTTTAATAATGATACCGCTGCTACCATCCTGGTCTGCTCGCGGGTGCCGCGAGCAAATTCAGAATGTTGCAGTGAGGTAACAACGGCGCCAGTAGCACTACCGCCATCGTTGTTGCCTTACCGCAACACTCCTAACGAGGCCCATTGTCTTTGGCTGTGTCAAGCATTCACAAGTCATTCACTGTGATCACCGACCATCCCTGCAGGGCATTTCCAGTGGTGGCTTTGCTTGTGACCTGTTCTGTAGAAGGCTTGAAAAGGGTTATATTGCAACACTTACCAAAAGTACTGAAAAGTGCTAGGGGGCACCGAGATTTGTGCATATTTGCAGACATTCTTCAGCACTATGTGACTCCCCCTCTATGACCTTGCATAGGGTTGTTTGAGACCCACAGGGCCTCTTTTTACACATTTTGCAGCATAGTGTCCCAATGATTCTACCAGATCCACAGACCACGATATCTGTTTAGACAATTTGGGCCCCAACCAATAAGAATTGCCACCTTTTTACTAATCTACCTGGCTGTAACGCACCATACTAAAATGTACAGTCCCGTTCTTGTCCATAAATGTTAAATGACCAAAGAAAGCGTTCAATAATGTCTTAGTGGATCCACGATCCAAGATATTTTGAACATGTTTTTGGTCACTTTTGGGTGATTTTTCATTTTTTGTTATTTTTTTTTATTTATTGTGTTCATGGTTTACAGGTAAACCTTACACAGAAGAAGTAAGACATTTTTTAAAAGGAGATCAAACACTTAATTACGTTTTAAAGTGTGAAAATAACAACAAATACGACAATCTGATACACAAGGAGTACAACAAGCATAGTTACATACAAAACAAGAATCATTCAAACATAAACTAATCTTTTAGGCATGCTAATATTATTAATTTCTCCTAATAAATCCTTAAAAATTATAAAATGATCTCTTTTTGTTATGTCAGATGTATCCTATGTATAAACTACAGAAGTGCCGAAGTGATTGCAATTGAATTACTGCTAAACATCCTTCCCTTAAGGTCTCACTCATCACAAAGGCAGCATTATTTACAAAGACCAAACACAAGGCCCTTAAATTACTCAATGTTTCACAATATAAGATCAAACGCTTTACATTTTCTGTTTCGTTAAAGCTAAATCTACTTTGTGGGCTCAAAACTGACTTATATCCCCACAGCCATAGATTTGCTCTAGTTCTGAAGAGATCAAATCAAAATTGCATAAAGATTGTTCTCGATTGTGAGGATCGACCATGGGTCAGATAGGGAAGTTGAAACCCTAATTTATCATGTATTTCTGCTAAGTCATTCATGCATTTATATTTTTTTTAGAATTTGGCAAGTGTCACACCAGTCATTTTGCCAAAGCCTTTTCTTTTTTATTTACTCATGATTTCCATACTATCAGTTAATGTCAACCACTTTCGATTTAGTTCTGCTTCGCATTTCATTACATCAATATTTTCCTCCCCTTGTGCAGAGGGATAACAAGCCTAATATAAAGAGTTATGTGGTGGTTCAATACATGTTTTACAAATAAAAAGCTGTTTCCAGAATACCTTTGTATTTAAGGCAAGTAGTCCCAGCTCAAAATGAATTACTGACATCGGAGTGCTTTGCACTGTACCTTTCACAAAGTAGGAATAGCCATTTGAATATCAGTCTTTGTCCCGCCCACAAGGGAAGTCCAGCACCAAAATGCCAGGCAAACCTCCTTTGTACAAGAGTACCAGCAGCAACCCAAGACATGTGTTTCAGCCTTGTTGGGCCTCAGCGGTGAGGTGGTCTGTGACTCTCTGAGCACAGTCAGCAAGGGTCCACGTCTGGGTTCCTCCAGGTAACTTAGGGTGACCAACCCCAAGTTCCTTGCAAAATACAAAAAAGGTAGCAGGCAACACTCTCTAGCATGAACATGGCATAATAACCTGTTCTGTGTTTTTATCCCCCACTTTGAGAGTCCACAGCCGTCGCTTTCAGCTCATTGTACCTTTCACAAGGAGAAATATCCATTTGCATATCAGTCTTTGTCCCGTCCACAAGGGCAGTCCAGCACCGAAATGCCAGGCAAACCTCCTTTGAACAAGAGTACCAATAACAACCCCAGACACGTGTTTAAGCCTTGTAGGGCCTCATCAGTGAGGTGGAGCTGTGCCTCTCTGAGCACAGTGAGCAAAGGGTCCACGTCTGGGTTCGCCTAAGTTCTTTGCAAAATACAAAAAAGGTAGCAGGCACCCCTCTGTAGAAAGAACATGGCATGATAACATGTTCTGTGGTTTTTCCCACTTTGAGAGTCTGCAGCCATCACTTTTAGCTCCCTGTACCTTTCACAAAGGAGGAATATCCATTTGCATATCAGTCTTTGTCCAGCCCAGAAGGGCAGTCCAGCACCAAAATGCCAGGCAAACCTCCTTTGAACAAGAGTACCAACAGCAACCCCAGACACGTGCTTCAGCCTTGTTGGGCATCATCAGTGAGGTGGAGCTGTGCTGGACTCTAAACGTAGCAATTTCATGGTTGACACATGGACTTGGGACACCGAATACATTGAACTTAAAGGGTGTGTCGTTTTTGTTTATGTCTCTAGCTGCAAAAGCATGCAACAATGTGCATAATGTGTCTGTGATTCTTTGTTTGCTAAAACATTTAAAACATGGGGAATTGCTTGCTGTTATGTTCTTCTGTTTTGGACCTCTTGGCTACAATTCCAGACCTAGTGCAGTGCTGGGCACAGTAACCTTTTTATTGTGAAAGAATAACTCACACAATGACAGGACACACACACAAACAGTTTTTATAACAGTGCCCTTTGGCTTTTATCTGACTTTGTTCAAAATAGGGCATAGTTCAGCTCATCAAAATGCAGTTGGAAAGTCGTAGTACAGTATAGAACGTCTGCATGGAAGAGAATAATGTCATGTACCACTTAGATGTGGTTTTTGCAGTCATATGAAAGAAGTAACAAGATACATACATGCAATTTCACATTTTACAGTGGAGAGATATATTTCAGGGTATTCGGCCTTATTTGCCATTTACCATTTATAGACAAATGATAAAATTAGAAATATACACACAATCAGTTCAGGAGGCCAACATGTTGTGATGCCCTTCTTCATACATTCTCTCCCACAGCAATACTTTCTCTTTTCTTTTGGCGAGACTATTTATACATCAGCATTTCGCAGGGGATACACAGTTGGCCTTGGCAGTCACACTAAAAGCCCTTTAGCACCCTTGCAAAATCTCAACTTCGCACTAGAAACAGAAATGCATTGATAAACAGATTAGCACCTCCCAACTCTGACCAGGGCCTGTCCTAATCACCTATTTTGTATCTTTTTGACTAATAATCACTGAGCCCAGAGAGAGAGAATTCAGCTTGTATGGAAACTTTCTTCAGTCAGAATGGCTGTCTTTCTCCCACACTCCTAGGGACTTGTGTTTAACTATCACAGGCCTGCCCCTCCTTTCTCCAGACTCCAGATGCAGTCTCTCAGCACACACACAGCCAGACAGCCACCAGTGCTTGAGTCTCTTTAATTCTCTCCTTCTCCCTCAAACCTCCTTCTTCTCTCTTTTTTTGCCAGTAGCCACTCTCCTGTTTACTCCTCCTCTTCCTTCTAAGGCCTTTTTTCCTTCTGTCCCACTTTGCTTATACCTAGATAAAGAAAGAATCTGATTTCACCACCCATGTCGTGAGGTCACCCATCAATCAAACACTTCCCGTTTAACCAACAGCTAGTAAATGGCCAAATTACTTCTGCTTCTTCACTGTGACCTCTGTACGGCACTCTTTCACAGGCCCGGATGAATGTGCAACTTTTTCATCCACTCTTTCCTGCAGCTTCATGCGCAAAGAGTTTTCACTAAATGCATTCCACTGTGTCCCACGTACACTGCAGTTCAGCTTAAAATTTTGAACTTTCTGAATTTAATTCTAATCTCACATCACTGTGAATGGTGCCTTACACCCATGGCCTGCAGTGTGGATGTCTGAGCAACCTCATTCTAATTATTAATAGATTTGATTGTTAAGTTTAATGGTTAATAGTTAGTAATTAGTAATTAGTCAGGTTCATTGTTAGCCTCTGCACAAAAGTGCACTACCCTGCCATGCTATGCTAAATCCCAACTCCTTTCTTTGGTTTGTATGGTTCTCATCAGTGTCTCATGTCAACCCCAAATCACACCTAAGCTTCACATTGGGATCCCTTTTACATTAGTGCTTACTTTCCTATTGAGATCAGTGGTTCTGTTGAAATTAGTGCATGGCTGAAATGTGTGCACTAATTATATCTACATTTATCCCCCCTTTGTTTCTGTAAGGTCCCAAATAAATAAGGGCCTCAACTGAAACATGAGCATAGGAAGACATTAGAACTTTTGCTGCTGTTTTGAACTCAAATGGGTCTTAAAGCACAGAGCTCCATTCAACAGATTGTTCCTTTTTTCAATGTCCAACAATGTGAACATAATCATGTGTAACCTAACCATAAGCACTACTAGCCACACCAAGATGGATACTATGGATACACCTATAATCAACAAACCCTTTTCTGTCCATGTTTCCCATGTGTAAGCATCTCCCTCTGTCAAACCCATATCACTCATAGTGATGTTATTTTATTAGCATGTTCATTTTAATTGTGTGTACATTTTTATGTCTCAACAAATACTCAATATCGGGATCAATGGGAAATGTATCTTTCTGGTTCAATATTTGCTATCTTTACTTCCCACAGGACCCCATCCATGTGAAACAATGTTAATCCACTGACTGTCAACACCATATCATTAGGAACAGTCATGTAAAATACCTTGTACTTCAATGGCTTGATAAGAAATGAATCATGATTGAGAAGAGTCACCGTAAAATCTGATGCACATGTACTGGCCAGACATCTGTGCTTATTTAAATTGGCATATGTCAGCTCATCATGTTTTGTGTTACGTATAGATACTTCACATGCTTCAGCCATACTGTGATCTCCCCCCAAGCCACAAATTGTGCTTGTTACATCAGGTACAAACGGCTTCCCGGGACATATGTAGTTTTGTTCATTAAACATCATACCAATATTACAAGTCAAGCTCACAAGCTTGAAAAGCCACCATTTCAGTATTCACTATGTTGATTTATTTCTCCCCCTGCCAGAAACCCACATTATGCACCAATTTAGTTTGATAAATTAACTCTGGAGTGATATTCTGGATACATAATAGAAAGACGATTTCCATTCTTTCTGCATCTGTACATAAAGGAATCAAACTCCCCATTTAAAATGCAATGTTCTCCTGTATTATTTCCACCTCTCTCTGTGTGATCGGTGCCATCATTTGATGGATGATATCAGATGACAGAAAGTACAAAGGAATGTGCCCCTGTATCAGCTGAGACTCCCCATTATGAACTTTTCTTAGGAACTGTGTCAATCCACTTTTCAGAGGATTTCCACATTCAAAATATCCTGTATCAGTTTGTCATGTTTTACAACAAAATTGATGCAATGTTCCAGAACCATTGATTGTTCCTTAAGAGTCAGAATAGTTTGATTTATGTATTGAATTGCCTCTTTCTGTTTGATCATAAGATCGTCCAGCCTTTTCTGAATCACTTTCAAATCCATCCCCAGTTCTTTGACCTTACCAGCAGGGTACTAACAGAAATAGCATTTGCTGTAGATACCATCATCCCCACAAAAGCACCAATTATAGGCATGACAATTGCAGCAACAGGAAGCCAGCCATTTTTCGCCCCCTCCTTTTCTAAGACTAGGATGAGTTCATTAAAGTTTTGTTTAACTACAATGGGCACTCTCTTACCGCTCTTTGTGCACCTTCTTATGGAATCTGCACCCATTCTTTTACTTAGGCAGATTTAACCTTGGATGCATTAAGACATTTTTCCAAGACCAGCTCTGGATTCACGCTAGTGTACAAATTCTGGTACTACAACCTTCTATTGCCAAGAATGAAACCTGGGGCTTCTTCAACCACAACCCGAGATGCAGGACCCGGTTCCACCAGCACTTGACAGTTTACAGGCTCAGCACATATCGAAGTTACTAATAATACCCCAGTTAAAATGTTTTTGAATAAAAGGACACAATGGGCCTCATTACGACTGAGGTGGAATGGGTTAACAGTCTCCGCTAAAGGAGGTGGACCCGTTAAACCCGTTCTGCCTCATTGCAAGCTCCCCTCGCAGGACCCGGTAAGTAACGCCTGGTCAAACCGAATCCCACGAGGGGAAGAGGGAGCAAACAACGGGCCACTGGTAATCGGCCCATTGTTTGCACCCTCTCCCATTCCCATTGAGCCCTATGGGGGCTCAGATGGGAATGGGGAAGGTCCGGGCCAGGGTTCCTGGAGGGAGGAAATACTGGGCCCTCTGAACTCGGAATGGCCAGGTAATTCCCCATCTCTTGAACCCGGACCCAGACCCGATTTCGGCGGCAGCCATGCCGCCAATAGCGACATGGCTACTGCCGAAGTTGTAATGAGGCCCAATGTCTTCCCCCACGCTGCATGGGATGCTGTGCCATGATCTAGATTCTGCTTTCTCTCTCTAGTGGCATTTTGCTTTTATTCCAAGGTATTCCGATCCAGGGGACTCCAATCCATTGGACTCCTCCAGGGGCCTCTGACGATGACACCCAGCTCTAGGGGTGCTGGTGAAGGAAATGAGTTAGCAATCTAATTCATAAAAGAAATGTACATGTTAAGTACCAAGTAAAATGTGTTTTTGTCATTATGCCACTTAGCTATGCAACCTGGAAATAAATGTATGCATTATACAACATATAAACACAAAATTGACCACCAAATTTCACAATCACAGTTCCCTTCACCACAACCTGGAAACAAATGTATGGATTAAACATAATAGAAACATACAATTCAAACATATATACATACTATACATCATTAACCTAGAAATATAATATTATAAGCCTACACTTTTTCCTCTTTTTTATACACACATTACATACATATTTTCACGCACACCCAATCACCTGTTTTATCCCTTTTTTTCCAATTTATATTCATACCTTCATGCACACCGACTTAAAGTTATGAGGAATCCCTTTCAAGGAAAATGCTAGCTTGCAGTCTTCTTATTTTACTCTTTTATTTTCTTTTTTACTTTGGTTTTAGTGTAACAGCTATACCTTTCAGGCCCTACTGGTTTCTGCAGCCTGTTCCAGCCTTTTAACCTCATGTTTTGGGTAGAATGTGTTAATTTGGTTCACAAGGGTAAATTGTTCCACAGCCAGATCTTCTTACTTTACCATTATCTAGTAAACAACAGGTAAACCTTTGTCCACAATTGTGGACAGACCATGCCAGCATGCCAGAAACTTGACATTCCTGTGTTGGCCTTTTGTGAAATTAAATTTGAACACATGGTTTGGCACTGTAAACTGTTTGTTAGCACATGCTGCAAGTTCTTTCTCAAATCTTCTACATATTCATGAATTGTGGATGCATTTACTAGGACCTGTTCATTAGTTCTGTACAATATATGTAGCAAAACCATTTTCCTGATTGTCATAATTTCATGTGGGCTGAGGTTTGTGGATTTTGATGGTGTTAACCTTATAGCCATTAGCACCAGAGAGAGATGCAAATCCCAGCTGGACCCTGCTTCAGCTGCAAACCTTATCAAAATATCAATGATTGATCTATTACAATGTTCCACACCACAGGAAGAAAATGGATGATTGGAAATATGTAGTTTCCCTTTCACTACCACAATGTGCCATATCTTAGTCATCACTGCACTGGAACCATTATATCCACTATCTGATTATATTCTTTGAGGCAAACCAAACCTAACGAAAATATGATTCACTAGTAATATGGCTGCTTTTTGCGCATTGCAGTCAGATGCTAGAATGCACTCCAACCATTTAGATATTGAACAGATGACTTTCAGCATATGTCTGTTTCCCTGTGCTGATCTTTGGACTAGGCCAATGAAGTCTATCTGCAAATCTGACCAGGGTAGGGTCAAACCTCTTTTCATTAATGGTGTCCTATGTGTGGGAGAAGCAGGTTGAAATTGTGCATGACAAAGGCACCAACCACTGAATTTGGCCTGGGACAGAATACCGAACCAACAGTCCATCTTGTATTCAAATTTTCTTTTTCTTCTTTAACAATACCTTTAATTCTTACCTTTACAGTGCTCCTCTGCTAAAGGAATTCACTTTACATCCAGCAAATGGTTGCAGAACAGCCATAAAATGGGATCGTCTTTTGTGCCTTGACCAAGTCCTGATCAGAGGTATCAAAGCTTCATTGTGCCACAGGCTGATCAACTGTTGCCTTAGATTTGGAGCGTGTTAACGCATCCACCTGGATTTCACCAAGTTGGTGCTCCATAGGAAATCTTTCCTCCATCACTGCAATCTTGACTAACTCATCTGCCTTATCATTTCCCTCTTTGACTTCCCCTGGTGATTTCAGTCGCACTGGGAAACTCTGCAATGCCAATGTCCATGATCTGATTCTTGACTGAGCTAAGTTCCCTGATCTGATTCTTTTACTCTGCAGAAATTGCAGTGACTGATGATATGTTTCAACAATCACTCGCTCCCCAGGATAATTGTGCAGAAATGTTGCAATGCCCAGACCGTGATCAACAGCGCCTTTTCATATTCGAAAAACTTTGCTTCTACTTGTGACAATGTTTTGCTGGCATATGCAATGGTTTTGTTATTTGAATCATGTTTTTGATATAATGCTGCTGACATACAATGTTCTGTGAATCCTATTTCTATAAAGACATCTTGGTTCTTCTTTAAATAAGCTAAACATGGGCTGTTATCAGACAGTTTTTCAACTTGGTTACTGCTTCACATTGTTCCTTTACCCATGTCCAGTGTGGTTCAGTAATTTAGTCAATGGTTGTGTAACGTCTGCATGATGTTCAACAAATGTCCTATTGTAAATCGTCATTCCTAACAAACTCTTCAGGCCCTTCAAATTGGTGGGATCTTTACATTTCTGAATATGATATGATATGTTATGCTATTTTATTTATACCATGCTCATACATGGGTGTTTGAACCTTTTTCTTTTATGGGTTTAGTCCTTGCTCTGTCACCTTATGTCCCAAGAACTTTTCCCTTCTTCTATATCACCACGCTTTCTGTAACAACACCTCTGGCCAAGCCTTTTGCAACTGGCTGAGCAGATGTCTAATGTCATTCAAGTTACTTTCTATGTCTTCATTCTTGATCAGGATATCATCCGCATAAATCACAGTTCCTCTATTGGCTGCATCTGGGAGTGCTTTGCTCAGAAATATCCCAAACACACTCCCACTATAGATGTAACCAAGCAGAGTATGATTCCATGCATACTGTAGTCAGATAAATGAAAAGACAAATACATTTTGAATATCTTCAGCTAGTGGCACAACCAAAACCCTGCTGTAAGATCCAACGTGGTAAATACCTTTGACCCTTGAATCTGTGCAAGGCCTTGATCAATAAATGGAAGTGGCCCCCTTGACACAGGTATCCTCTTGTTTAACTCCCTCTCAAGTCTGCACAGAAATGCAATTGATCATTGGGCTTTAGCACATCTGATATGGTGTATTTCAGGTATTATGGATAGGTCTAAAGATTCCTCTCGATTCTAAGTTTTTAATTATTTCTGCTAGGGACTCCAAACAGGCCATGGGTAGGCTATATTGTCACACAAATACAGGCTCCCTACCATATCCCTGTAGCAATGGCACAACATGAAAATCAGTAGGCTCACAATCTTAGGTGTCTTTGGCAAATACCTCTTTGAACTCCATTAATATTCCCCTCAACAGGTCTCTCGCTTCTTCGTTTTTAGAGGTATCTGCAGCTTGAATGTGTTCCTCTTCCATTTTAGACAATTCTGGGAAATCCTCTAAATGAGGGAGTTCTGTGCTTTCTTCTAGTTATGTGGTAGTGCCTCTTTTTAGAAACACCAACCTCAAATATCTTGGCACATCAGCTTCAATTTCAATTTGCTTTATTTCAATTTGCTGTTTTTCATTTTCATATTCGCCCACCTTAAATAGGATGCAATCATTCTGATGAAATTACAAATCACATCCTTTGACTCATAAAAGTATACAGACTGAATCCTGAAAATCCCCTTTGTTTTAGAATCTAAGGAATCAGGTAATTCATCCTGTGAAGTGACATAGCTTTCAGGGATGTTTCCAATCACTTGGTTATTTAGATCAGCAGTGTAGTGTGATTCCTGAACTGCCATCCCTAATGATGTACCTTCTTCAAATTGAATGTCTTGACACTCCTTGTTATTGATCAGTATTCCAATTTGGCCATGCCCAATCTCTACTAATGGTGTATGTTCACATTCTACCCCCTGCTGTCTTATGGATTCATTGAGATAGACAAATGCATCAGGCCTTTTCAACTGTTGTCACTTTCTGTAATGTAATGCTATTGCAAATTGCCTTGTGAAAGCAGAAATAATAACATCCTTCTTTACTTGAAGCTCAATTGCATATGGCATCATTTGAGCACAATTATAAGTGTCACTTTCATTCTCAAATTCAGTTGCTGCTCCACCCAGTCTCGACCAAACCTTTTCATTCAAGAAATCTAAAACTATACACATTCTGTGCATGATGTAATTTCCTACCTAGAATTTAGCTTTGCTTCCACATACAATCCATAGATTGTGATGAATGCTTTTGCGCCCTATTGTGATTCCCAACATGCATCTTCCCACAATTCTGTGGGAATATGATCACTATTAGAATTGTCAGGCAATGCAATCTCTTAATTCATTTTTATAGCTTCACCTATTATTTCATTTATTTTACAATGTATGTCTTTTTAAACTGTTGTTTGATTCTTTGTTCTTTGGATTCTTCCTGTGTATTTCTCTTTTGTTCTGTCCCATTTTCACATTTGTGAATGGCTTGATTCAACTCTAAATTAAACCATATTATTTTCTTGAGTGTGTTTTAACTTCCTATGTCATTATTAGTCACTTGTTTTCTTGGTTTTAAATTTCTAGGAAATTCAGTTGTTCATTCAATGGTACATTTATGTCATTTGCACTTTCATTGTGGGGAGCCTGGCTAAGTAGCCATTTGTTGCCTCCCTGTGCAATGTCACTCTTGTGACATTCTGCACTCACACGCAGCTTCTGTTTCTGTACTGTAGATAATTTTCCTATCTGTTAAGTCAACATCTTCACTTGTGCCTCCAAGCACTGAAATCTGTCCATATACCTTAACTCATCCATCTGTGCTCTAGGCCGGTACTGGCTCAATTCACATTCATCAGTCCTGTTTTGGCTCCTTTCAGAAGACTGTTCCTATTTGTGTTTTCCCAGAATTCCCTGGACACAGGGGATGGAGAGCATGGGGTGACCATCCTCTGTCCATTGTCAACAGACCTTGGTCTTTCCTGATTGCCATATACCATTGTAGCAGGGTGAAACCTACCTGGGCCTGTTATACATCTGATTCTGGCTGCTATTTCATCCCGACATATCATAGTGAAATCCCACTTTGGGCGAAATACCAAGATACCTAGGACTATTTTGCAAGCTTCTGTCACTGAGATCTATGGATTGGAACACAGGTGTTTAGGGTAGTGTCGCCTTCCGTTGCATGGCCACGCCCCTCTGGTTATGTGGTGCATAACTTTTTATCTGCAATGACATTTTCCCAGACTTTATTTCTAGAAATGCTTGGGCAGATTCTTTACCTTTTTTTTATTTGGGTTCTTTATTTCTAACCTCCCCTCTCTCATAAGAGATTATTTCATATATTTTAGTGGCCTGTTCAAGAATCCATTCTAAGCTTTGATCCCTATTGAATTCATTGGCGAGTTGTAAACCCACCTCCCACTGCAATCCATAGAAAAGAGTGGTCTTGAACTCTGATGAATGGATTACACAGACAACATCAAAACATGAGAATGCTCTTTTCAGGTTTTGCAAGAACTGGTGTGGCGACTCATCTAATTGAGCTGTCATACTGTAACCCTCCTTTTTGGTATCTTGTGTCGAGTAATAAGGTGAGAATAGTTTCCTACTTTCTCTTCCAATTTCCTCCCATGATACATTCTGTTGTTCATTTAAACCCTGTATAAAGCTAGAAGAGGTGGGGTCAATGTGAGGTGGAAAAATCCACTGTATTGGGTCTTTGGGATTTCGAACCTCTGAAAAAGCTCAGTCACACTCTCAAGTTGTTCCTCGATGGAAATATCCTTTTTGAAAGGTCTAATCAAACTCTTGATACTCTTCATTATTTTGAGTGCATAGTACGATGCATCACCCCCTTTCTCTGCTTTGGGTAAGCAGACTCACCCTCGAGTACTGGAGAGCAGCCAGCTCTTGCCGAGTGGACAGCAGTTGGCAAATTTCCCAGACTGTGGCTGCATTCAGGCTCAGTGAGGGTAGCGCCCTGCTGCTCAATGGGGAAGAACAGCTCTGCATTTCTGACACCCCTGAAACCCGAATTTTGAAACCTAATTTCTGTACATTGTGCATGTAGCTCTTGTGGTTCATTATACAGTAAAGAGTTTTCTTTTCTTATTTTAGCCATTACCTCACTAATTTCTGTAATTTGCATTTAAAAATTATTAGCTTTCATCTTTTTATCATTTTTATTCATCAGCCTAAAAATGTTATCTTCCATCGCCTGCTATTCTTTAAAGGACTGACTACCACACGTTCGGAGGGCCTGCACTTCTGATACTCCAAAATCGTTTTTAAATGATCAATCTTTCCTTCCCTCTCAGTAAGCTGTCTGTCTGTCTGTGCCAAGTGTGCATTTACATCATCATACTTGGGCTGTAACTGTGGAAAATGCTCATCCTTGGTCGAATGATCTTTTAACTGCAACATTTCTTTGCCCATAGTTGCCAAGTCACATTACACATCTGCTATGATCTCAGAGTCTTTTGTCCTCAATTTAATTATCTTATGTAAGGTAAACTAAGCTTTTGCACCAAAATGTAATGCACAATCTGTCTGCCCCTGGCGGTGCTCGACCCGGAAGAGCCTTAATAGGCTAGTTTTTAACACACTTCCCTCTGCAAAAAGCTTCTAAGGTGACCCCTATTCTATCTCAGAAACAATTGCTTCTCTTCGGCTCTGCATTGTGTCAGAGAACCAAGTTGCCAGCGCATAAAGTTTTGTTTCTGCATAAGCGCAAAGGTCAGCAATTTCAACTTCTTTCATGTTTGCCGTGAACTAATGTTCACACAATGCCACTCAAGTAATTGGGAAAATCCAAAGTCACAACACAGCCCCAGCGCAAACACAAGTAATTTCAATAGAAGAGAAAGAAAAGGACATGTATTTTAGGGTGCACCAAGCACAATCACTATGCTAGGCACAATGGCACTGAACTAATTCAAATAGCAAAGGAGAACAAGAAAATGGAATTCAAAGTGCACCAGCACAAAACGGTATGAACCTGCTACACAAGGGCACGCCAAGCAACTGCACCTAGTCAAATAAGATCCCCGGCATCTCTACCAAAACATGTAGGTTTTTTAATATCACCAGCTGCAAGAGCACGCAGCAATGTGTATAATGTAACTCTCATTCTTTCTTTGCTAAAACATGGGGAATTGCTTGCTGTTATGTTCTTTTATATGGGACCTCTTGGCTACAATTGCAGACCGAGTGCAGTGCTGGGAATACTAACCTTTTTATTGTGAAAAAATAACTCACAAAATGATAGGCCACATACACCTGCTTTTTATAACAGTGCTTTTTGGGTTTCATCTGAATTTGTTAAAAAGAAGACATAGTCCAAAAGCAGCTGGTCAAAATGGAGTTGGATGGTCTTAGTACAACATAGAACATTTGCATGCAAGACAATAACATCATGTACCATTTAGACGTGGCTTTGTCAATCAAAGAAGAGAATAACAAGATAAATACATGTAATTTCACATTTTACAGTGGAGAGAAAACTTTCTACATCTTTCAGGGTATTCAGCCTTATTTGCCATTTGGCATTTCTGGATAAATGATAATATGGGAAATATATTCACAATCAGTTCAGCGAGGCGAACACTCTTTAATGCCCCACTTCATATGTTCCCTTCCACAAAAATAATTTATTGTAGATTATTTATACATGTGCATGTGGCAGGGAATATGCAGGTGGCCTTGGCAGTTACACTAAAAGACCTTTACAACCCTTGCAAAATCTAAACTTTGCATTAGAAACAGAAATACATCGTTTTTTTAATTTAAATGTAATTCTGCATAGTTCTTAAGAGAACTTCTAGAATCATAAGTGCTAAATCAATTAATAAAAATGCTTATTTAGTGTCACAAGACAATAAGAATACAATACAATACAATAAAATAAAATGACCTATTTACAATACAATATCAAATTCATACACACATACAATCATTAATATCTAAAACAACACTGCAACTGTTTCTTTTCAAGCTGTACTAAAGCACCCTCTGCACTTCTTTTACTAGCATAATAGCTAGTAGTGGTAGATTGCCAACCCATGCCTCACTTACTCAATAACGGCTGAATCCTTTGCCAACCCCTAAATGACGCCAGGAGGCTTTAATAGATTCTGTGTTCAGAAAAAACACTGAGGAATCAGAAGATTTGATAGAATTATAATCGTACACAAAAAGGCCAAGAAACACCATGTAGAGTGAGCCCATGAATGGGCACTACCCAGCACACGTCTGGCTGTCTCTTGATTAGATTTAACTCTATACATTCTGTAATATCTTTTTTCCGGTGGTATGTTTCGTTTTGGGCCCCATACCGCCAAACTGGTAACTGTTTTATCCAAAGCCTTAGTAGGAAGCTGCGGACAGCTGGATCAGGGCAAAGCAATAGATACCTTTTAGGTTTCATGAAACGGTGAACCTGAGACTCGACATTACCATAGCCCTTGACTGTGGCATGGTGGTCATATTTGTGCAGCCAGTCCCACTTCGGGTAAAGGCCCCTTTTAGCGTTGAAAAGACAGAACATCGACTGACATCTGGAAACCAGTCAATTACGGAACATAGGTGGCCAAAGTGTTTTCCTTGTGGAGGTGGACTTTCCCAGCCTGTCTGAGATCATAGCTCATACCCAGTTTGACCAAAAGTGGACAGATAGGCGCTGCCTTTGCCTTTAGCATCAGGGACCCCCTATGCAACAGAAGTTGTACTCTCATTGACAAGAGACCTATCTCTAGTCACACATACTCAATCGGGGTAGATCTAGTTAACCCCAATACTGTTCCCCAGAATAGTATTCCACCACCTCTAACCACCTCAGATCTTTCATGGCCAAGGCCTCTAGCCCATATAGGATTGTTGGGCAAAGTCATTGTTTGTAAAGTACCACAACACCTGTAAAGACAAGCTGGCATAATCTGCTAGGAATTTCCTAGAGATGCGTGTAATTTGTCTGGCTTTTTGACCTTGGTCTCATTTATGTCAGCATATCCTAATGTCTCTGACATCTCCAGCCCCAAGTATTTGTAGGTGTCAGTGTATTCCACAGTGCCCACAGAGGTTATCTTTTTTCTGTTGATTTTTTTGGGGCGCCACCAACATTACTGTGGTTTTGGATAAATGTATCGCAAGACAGTTTTCATTTGCGCATACACCTAGTTGGTCCAGCATGGCCTTTATCCCAGTTAATAGAATGTTAAATATAACTAGGCCCTCGGCATGAAGCATACCACCAATAGGGATGTGGCTGATCCTTCGCATACAGCCTGCTCTAGCCAACAGCCTGCCCAATATATCTGCTATGTAGATGTTAAAAAGAAAGGGGGCTAACATACATCCCTGTCTCATGCCCCTTCAGATTCACATATCCTCCGACAGCTGACCAACATCACCAAGACAAATCTGGGCCAAGTTTTCTGTATGTAGGATCACTATTACTTCTAGGTGCCAATTGGGGCACCTCCAAGTCTGCATCTTGCCTCAAAGAATACTGTGGTCAACCTGATGAAAGGCAGACCTAAAATCCACAAAAGCAATATAGACTGAGGTGCTAGTGTCAGCCCTTGCCTGTGTTATAATTCTTTCCAGCACCCTGATGTTATGAACGGTGCTGGACCCAGGTCGGAAAACTGTCTGAGAAGGATGTAAGATGTTATCTGTCTTAACTGAGGCCTGTAGATGCTCTAAGACATACAAGGCAAACACATTCCCAGTAATGTCAAGCAGGGATAACAACCAGTAGTTTTCAGGAAACCAGTCAGTCCCCGGCTTTATATAGTGGAACCAAAATTGATTTCTTCCATTCCAGGATAGATCTGCACAAGAAAACTTTGTTGAAAAAGGGGCATAAGACTCCTGCCCATAAACCAACATCCCCCTTCATAACAACCGCTGACAAACCATTTAGGCCGGGAGCTCTAGAATTTTTTTGCTTCTTTTAGATAGTCACAAATGTTTCTAGTGTTAAACTTAATGGGCCAATGGGAAGACATCTGCCAACCTGGCTGAAACGTTTCAGATTCATTGAACATTGTGTCCTCCATGAACTGGACCCAGACCCAGTCCCTTATTGGAATCAGGATCGACTGATCAGTGGGCTTCCTAGCAGATGAGAGTATCCACCAAATACTACCCACATTACTGACCATCAGTGCCTCTATCATCTTTTGACAATTTCCAATCCTCCCTTCCTGTAAAAACATATCCATTTTGCATTATAATGTTGGCCTAAGCACGTACACATTGAACCGTGCTATCACGGCTGCCAAACGCCATCTTGGTTGTTTTGCTCTTATTTAGAATTCTCTAAATCACCGCCTCAGAAACTCCTCTAACATGCCCCTTCACAGGAATGCTGAAACTGCTGAGCACATTGTTTGTCTTTCAACCTTAGAGCCTTGAAGTACTGGCACAAATGTAGATAATCTGTAAAGTAGGTGCCTTCCTGTCTTCCTGGGCGCTCTTGCCATTTCCGCAGCTAATTGTGAATGTGCATCCAGACTATTAAAGTGAAGCACAATTCATGGCATATGTTGTTCCGAAAGACCGAGCTGCTGAGTATAAATCCAGACTGACCTTTTAGTCTAGAAAAAACATAAAGTAGCGCAAGGAATGTCACCTTGTGTTAGGAACACGATATACTCCTACACCCAACTCCGCTCTCCTTCCCAGACAGTAAATTGTCTGTGAGATGATGGTGAGTGCTCTAGTACATTTTACTATGGTGAAATGCCCACATCTGTAGGTCCGTAGGTCATGAGCCAACATCACGTGATGAGCTAGCTCAAATTCATCATGGTATTCCAAACATGTATAAAGTAAGTCCATTTCCCCATGTATTAGCTCACTTTCTCTATGCATGCATACATGCATTGAGAAACCTGAGTCCGCTTGAGTGCTAATAAACTCTTTATATTCATTCCTCGTGACTAGTGTGTCTTCACTTCTTTGCAGTAGCCTCACATTTTCGGACTAATGGTTTCCGCCTCCTCACCCAATTTATGTATTGATTCTTTAGCCTGGCAGATTCATGTTTCAAGAAAGAAGCAGAAGTACCAGACTTGAGTAAGATTTACAGCTGCTTCCTGAGAGCTCTTTTTGCCGTATTGATTTTGGGATCAGAGCGGTGCATGGACTTTTTGTCAAACCTTGTGATTATCTTGACCCTCTTTACACCAGTACTGGTGCCAATCATCTCCAACCAGTGCTCGATCTCATTCGGAGACCACTGAGATAGGGCAACCTCTAACTTATTGAGCTCGAACCACAATTTATCACAGGCCCCCAAGACATTCCCTTCAGACCATGCCAATCTGTTGCCAGCCTGGGAGGCCGCCAGGTTAGTTGTGCCCTTAGTAACGGGTCCTGGTAGCCCAGTGTCACTCACTATTTGGTTTTCAACTGATAGCCTTTTAATCAATTCCACCAGACCGTTATAGGACAGGTAGTCCAATGTTGCCTTATGGGTCTGAACCTGCCAGGTTGCTTTGCCCAGGATGTGCCCAGATGTTTTGCCATTAAGTATTACCAATTATCACTCAGCCATAAACCTTAGCCACTTTTTCCCTCTCGTGCTTACTTCCGTTCACTCCATTCTACTAACAGAACATACAGCGGTAAAATTCATCTCAATCAAGTGGTCCCCACATCTGGCATTCAGATTACCACACAGAATAATACCACCCTCTCCCTGGACCAAAAACCAGTTTGATATTGCCATATCTACAAAGGCAAATATGTCATCCAGTGAGGAGCCATCGGGAGGGTCGTAGATGTTAAGCAGTAACAGCTGCTTCAAAGGAGCTGGCCCCTTTAGTAGCACCTTAACCGCCAAGTCAGTTTCATCTGGATCACTGGGGAGAATGGTTTGTGACTCTAGCTCATGACAAACTGCAGTTACCAGCCCACCAAACATACGCCCTACCAGGACCTTTTCTGCTTAAGTCTGGTGCAGAGAAAAACCATCTACCAGAAACTGGTGAACTAGCCAAGTTTCTTGGAGCATACATGCCACATGTTGTAATAAGAAATCCACTGATGGGCCTTTTTGAAGGAAATGGGAGTGGCCTCTGGTGTTCCAAGGAGCCACAGTCATTTTCATTGCTGCAGGCCCTCTACACCTGCAAACATGGAACTGAGCCATATCCAGCCTTGAACATTGTCTATTGTAGTGACAGACGCAGCACTCCTGGTTTGAGGGATGGGAACCTTCCCTGCGGGGCTCGAGGGTTTAGCACAACAGTTACAACGGCTGCCTCCTTCTTGGGGAACAATCGCCTTGTCCAACTCAAACCCCTAGAATTCCAATGTTTCTGCTTGAGCTCTTATCAGGGATGCCTTAACAGGTAGGCAACAATGCACCCAGGAACCCCCTATTCCCCTGAGCTTCATTGGCTCCACATACTCAAAGTCAGCTCAGCAAAGTATATGCAAATCTGGGATTTTATCACAGGTTCTGAGGAGTTTGCTTCTACTAATATGCTGGTACTTTGGTATTCCCCCTAGATTCCTAATAGTATGTTTTCTGAGAGCTAACACTGCCTGGTAGATGGTACAACAGCAGGGAGGTGCCTTAAATCCCCACTTCGTCCTTTGTCTACTCCTGGTATAACCCTGGAATCGTTCACCAGCAGGATAGGCACTTCTTTGGAGTCCTCAGCTCTGGGTGCAACTGGGACTAGCCTGCTGGCTGTATAATCTGGCAAAGAATGAGTTTCTTCCACTTCATCTTTGAGTAGCCAGCTTGTCAGGGACCCTCACTTGCTTGACGGTGCTTCTTTTTGCAATCCTCCATTTTCTTCCATCGCTTCACCACCATTCTCTGGCTGGTCCCTGATGCAAGAGTGGAATTTAGTTGCAGGGACTGGGTGTTAACGGCACAACAGGATCCGCCTTTTTTTGTTGTTGCAGCTTTCTTTAATTTGTTCTGCATTCGTCATTGCTTACAAGTTGAATAATTTAGCTGTGAGTGTGCGAAAAGTCCAGCATATTGCAATTTGAAAACATACTTTGGGAAGGGATACTGATCAGGAAGATTTCAGATAGCATAGTTGGCCCTCAGGCTGTGGCACACCTCGCAGTTCCACCATATCTAGGCGTGCAAGTTCCATTCAACTCTCCTAGCCTGCCTGCAGCACTGCCATATGATCAGCTTGTTTCAGTACTTCGGGATTGTATACTGCCACATAGCTTGAGCAGGATTTTGACCTCAAATTTCAGAACATCCCATGATGCTCTGACCTCCAAGTGCGTTGAATGATCACCCATAACAGAAGCATTTGTCCCTGCTGCGGAAACGGCCATCCCGCTTGATGGATCTTACCCCCCCCACTCCTTCACTCCAGTTACCAGAGAGCAAGGGGTTGGGGAATGAATCAAATTGGGGGAAGCAGATAGCTGCTGGGAAGGGGCTTGGACTGTTTTGGGAAGAATAGTCCTGGAGGCAGGAAGGGGGGAAACAGGCAGGGATGAGGCTGCTTGTGGTCAGAAGCAGTGTGAAGGGGGCCCAGAGCAGCTGTTGTGCCATTTGAAGGCCCCATTCCAGAAGAGTTCAAAATTGCCTGAGGCAAGTCCCTGCCAGCTTCCAGAAAGAAACCACCAAAGCACAACTGGTAGCATAGTCTGAGGAGGGAGTTGTTGTCAATATCCCCAAATGTAGATTTGGGGGCTGTCCACAGATATAGAACTCAGGTTGACCTATTCAATCTCTATGCCGCAGGGGCTGTTACCAATGGTACTCTTGCCAGCTTAGTACTTTTGGACCTTAAGGACTTTGTGATTTGACCCGGGCCCAGTCATGATGATATTACCCCAGCAATTATGTCAACCTTTCTTCCACCTGTTCCCCTTCGCAATCTCCTGCAAAATGGACTGGCTGCGCAGGAGTGGCTGCTCTCTTATAGCCATTCAGCTTTCCAGGCAGCTTGTTTTTTTGTCTTTTTTCGAAGATTGTAAGTTCTTTGCTTGTGGGACACTTTTGTGGGGCACTTTTGGGAGCATGATTGGCAGATTCTGCATGGATCTAGGCAATCAATCCACTGCCTAGCACTCCCCCACTCAGGGCTTTTTAGAACCTTCACATGATTTACCCCCACTCTGGGTTTCAGGTTGCAGCCTGCTGCTTTGACATGATGTAGTTGAGGGACAGGCTCTTGCATGTCACGGCGCTCCTGCGACCAACACAGGGATAGTGCAGCAAGCAGTGAACTAATGGCAGGGGTTAAAACAATGAGGGCACCACCCCCGCCATCAGTCGATAATGAAAGTAACACACACCCACCACTGTAGATAAGTTGTGCGCTTACCGCAAGACAGGGAGCACTCAGTGGAAAGCTTGGATCATTCTCTGGAATGCAGATGCACCGGACTGGCGTTCTCCAATGTTCCCTGGACCCAATTAGCAGGATGGTTGTTGAAACAGAAGCAACCTCACTTCCGGCCTCCCAACTCCCAAACACCACAACACACTGCACACACTGCAGTTTTTGTTATTCTACTCCTCCTCGCAATTGTAATGGCAGAAAGACTTCCCTTTACAAAGGGTGCAGCGTTTCCTCCAGTCACCAGGTCAGACCAAAACACACTGCATACATGAATACATTGAAAACAGACTACCAGCTCCCAACTCTGACCTGGGCCTGTCCTAATCACCTATTTTATTAATTTTTATTGTTTTGATGTTTTGACTAATACTCACTGAGCCCACAGAAAGAGAATTCAGCTTGCTTGGGAACGGCTTTCTGTCAGAGTGGATGTCTTTCTCCCACACAGCTGCTGACTCAGGCTCATACTACACACGCCTGCCCCTCTTTCCTCCTGCTGCAGTCTCTCACAACACACACGGCCAGTCAGCCATCAGTCCTTAAGACCCTTGAATACTCTCCTTCTCCCTCAAACCTATTTCTTCTCCCTTTTTCTGTCGGCAGCTACCCCCCTCTTTACCCTTCTGTAATAATGAAGACACACGCTGGTGACTGAAGTGTCTTCTTTATTGAAATCAGCCTGAGCCCAGCAGGACTCTGCCTTCACATCTTCATTCTCCAACCGCCAACCGCCAACAGTGGAATGCAGAACCCAAGCCCAACACGTAAGTAAACAACCAATGTAGAATTCCACACAAGAACACATGTATTACAATACAACACCCCCTCTTCCTTTTAAAGCCTGTTTCCTTCCATCCCACTTTGCTTATACCTCCATAAAGAAAGTATAAGATTTCAAGACCCCTTGCTGTGAGGTCAACCATCAATCAAACACATCCCCTTTAACCAACACTTCTGCTTCTTCACTGTGAACTCTGTACAGCACTCTTTTTCCATGCCCAGATGAACATGCAGTATGTTCATGCTCTGTTTCCTGCAGCTTCCTGCTCAAAAAAAGAGCTTTTACAAAATGCATTCTGCTGTCTTCCACGTACAGTGCAATTCAGCTTTAGCTTTCAAATTCTCTGTATTTTCTTCTAAACTGCCGTGTGGATGTGTGTACAGCCCCATTCTGATTACTAATCGATTTGTATTTTAAGATTAAAAGTTAATGGTTAGTAATTTGTAATTAGTCAGGTTAATTGTGAGCCCCTGCACAACAATACACAGCACTACACTACACTGCTATGTTATGCTAAATCACAAATCCTTTCTTTGGTTTGTATGGTTCTCATCAGTTTTTCAGATAAACCATAAATTACTCCTAAACTGGACACTGGGATCCCTTTTACATCAGTGCTTACTTCCCTCTTCAGATCAGCGGCTCTGTTAAAATGAGTGCAGGGATGAAATTCCTGAACTAATTATACCTACAGGTGCATGTAATTTTATACTCACACAACAAAATGTTGAAGCTTCAGACTAAAAGAATCACTGACCATCCGAAAATCCTACAGGTGATGAAAATGAGGAATCAATTACAGTAATTAAGTCAATCAAAACAAATCAATGTCTCCCACATTGCATACAAGAGGTCAGGCACATTGGAGCTGATTAACAAATACATTTCTCTGATTTACCCTTGACTTAGCCCAGGGTTGGATTTCTGATTCAAAAGAAGTTACTTACGTTAACTTACTCTTGACTTACACCTTGTAGGTGAAGGGCAAGTCAAAGGTACTCAGAGTAATGGCTTTATGACGTGGTCACTATTGGTTCGCTTAAGGTCACAACATAAATAGATTTCATAAGTGAGGAGACAGCCTAATTTCCGGACTTTTGAGGGTAACAGCAAAGCTGAGTTTTTAATAAAGGACCACATTGAGAACATTAAACCATTTTAAGTAATGTATGTGGCAAATTTCTATGCCAAGCTGTCATTTCAAATACAGGGATGCGAGGAAAAATTAGATCATAAGTTCTACAAATGAACTTTATGGTGCTAGAATCCATCACATGTATTCCATTTGCATTAACTGTAGATTACATCTTATGGCAAACTTTCAGAAGGCATCATTCTCTTGGTGTCCAACTCAGTGAAAGTAATAATATTTAATGTAAAATGTGTTGGCATTTCTAAAATAGAACACTCACAGTGGCCAAAAAAGGGTAACACCAGAGGAGGCAGATTAAAGAATCTAACATAAGAGTACGCAACCAAAAACATCCAACCCGTCAGTAATAACCAAAGAGCCTAAATCTGAATGTTAAAGTAAAGAGGAGGATTCAAATCCAGTCCTCCACTTTGCCACCAATATTTGGCATATTTGCAGTGCAGGATTACTGATTGCAGAACGTCAGCCATTAATCACCATGAAATCCATTGGACTCATAAAATGGGAACTTACACCATCATAGGACTACAAATAATCCTGTTGAAATGCCAAGGGGTTGAGTGGTAAAAATGGTTTATGATTTTTGTGGTAAATCAATGGATTAACCACGCAGCAAAGCCGTAAGGATCCACACCCTGTGAATACATATTTGTCAGATAGAGAAATCTGGCTCTTCAGAAATCTAGCTCCATGAATTTGCCCCAAAATTCAGAATTGTTTCCTAATCTCTCAAACATCTGGCTTTTAAACCTGGTCAGTCTCAGCATTTCCTCCACCGACTCATCGAAGTTTGGTGTTTTCTAGGCCATGCACACTGATAATTTGCTTTTCAGCCGCACGCAAAGCCCCCCACATCCACATACCCCTCCCCACCCCTCTCACATCTATTAGTTGTAGCTCTGTTACTTGAAGTAAGCATTCCCCGGCCATCAGAGAACAAACTCAACTCTATCAACGGTATTGTTCCAAAACTCTCGCCGAAAGTTAGTGCCACAAAACATCATCAATGGAAGGCCGATTGCTATTGCAACCCCAGCAACTATCTGAGTCCAGCTGGCCTAGTACCTGCATACAGGCCAGAGTCCAATGAATCAGTGTGCAATCATCTGGTGGATAAAGCTCAGTGCTTCCTTTAACAAGAGACTGCCCCCAGGACTTCCACCCAGATCTCATCCAACAATGTCCTATTCAGATTAATCCAGGATCTCTTTGTTTTTCTAAATTGTATCCTCCCCAATCACATTCATAATGAGCTTGACAAGCATGCCGGGATTTCAGGCCTAACTCCCTTATTAGGGAGCCCATCCCCGGCTCTACCATCAGTGACTGTGATTGCATTGTGACCATGCTTCTTATCAGACTCACCAATCTCACCACACGTTCTCTCTTTGACATGGAGAAATGAGCAATAGCTCATCACTAGAGGGCCACATGTTATGGACCACTGATTTTCCATGCGCATGATGCCCATGTAATACCAGTGCGGGCAATGCATGGACTAGTTACTGTCCTAGATAGCAAAGTTGCCCTCGCAGTGATGACTAGCCATTAAGGAGCATACACACATTCATTGTAATCAAAGTATGCTTAGGCATCAGAGTATATTTTTGGGGAGTGCCTTTAGGCACCCTAGACAACCACTGATATTATTTCATAGCTTGCCTTTCCAAAGCCAGCCAGGCTGGTCCACTCTCTACATCCAGCTGCAAAAGGTGGTGGGTTGGGCGTAGTGCTAAAGCTTATTTATAACCTTAGATTTGGGGGAACTGAAATCCACCTCTTCTAACATATCTGATCATAATATACCACCGTATTAGAGGTTTTGACCTGCTTCTTTAGTGTTCTAAAGGGTTTGAGGTTGACACTAAGTGAAAATGTCTGAATCAAGCATACAATCTTTGAGAGGCAACACATGCTTAATGCTTAGGTTTTTCTCAGAGTTGTGCAGATTCTCCCATCTACAGAAGTCATTCTCTATCACCAGACTGAGCATTTTCAGGTTGTCCACCGTCGCCTTTATGGCTGCCCCACTATAGAAATGCAGATATGCTTAACTCCATCCTTAGAATATTCAATTTCCCAATTTTCAAAGTGTGATATAAAGCAGTTGGCAGAGAGGGGCATTATTTCTGACTTTGCCCAGTTAATATTGCGACCATCCATTTTACCAAAAGCCTCCATTACTTTAAGGAGGAGTGTGCCTCCAAGACCCTTGGGTCGGTGACATAAGAAACATGTCATCTGCATACTTAAATATTTTATAGGTGACTCCCACAATTATGAAAGTAATATTAATGCCATCAATCACATAGTGACAGTGTTGTCATATACCTGTGGTTACTCGCAGCTGTGTAAGCCCAGCCAGTCAGCGAATAGAAACTTGGGTGGAATCTTGGCTGGAAGGAACAGTTCAAACAACATTTAAAAATAATTAAATGTTTGATGCCAACAAAGCAACTGCATAAAGCTGAATGGGGACAAGACAGATGCACTAGTGGTGGGTTCCTCTAAGGTTACTCCATGGGGCTTTTCCTGCTGTCCATCTGTTCTTGGGGATCTTCCTACTCCAGTGTCCTCAATTAAGAACTTGGGTATTCATCTATCTTCTTCCCTGTCAATAGCCACCCAGGTGAGTGAGGTCTGCAAGATGGGCTTCTACTCCCTGAGGGTACTCCGGAGGATACTTCCTTTTCTTCTGGTTAATATTCGCCCTCAGGTAGTGGCGTTACTGATCTCCAGCCGCAATGACTACTGCAATGCTCTCTATTTAGCCCAGCCAAAGTGTCTGATCCAGATGCAGCGGCTGCAAGATGTGGCTGCAAGGGTGGCCACGACTCCCCTTATGGCGCTCATATAAGCCCAGTCCTTTGTTCCCTTCATTGGCTGCCAGTGGCCAAAAGGATCCATTTCAAAACCTTCTGTCTAGTACACCATGCCTTCTATCTACAAGGGGCAGAGTACCTGCAAGTGAAATGTCGACCTTACATTCCAGCCCATCTGCTACGATCTAGGACCACCAATCTTGTGGTTATTCCTACACTTCAGCGAACACAGGTTGGGGGCAGGGCCATCTCAGTGGTTGCAGGAACTCTTTGGAATAACCTACCCACTTCTCTGCGGAGCATGGAGAACCATCTGCAATTTTGCCGCCTCTTAAAATATCTCCTCTTTTAGTATGATGTGTTGGTCCAACCTTAGTATCCTAGTGCCATGATACCTTAGGGTGAAAATGCGCTCTAATAGAACTCTTAACACAACATAACAAGTAAATACAGCAAATGGATTTTTAGATTTCTGCATAATTGAGCTGATGTAAACAAAATGTACTGATTGCTTGCTTGTGAATGAGACATCCAAAAAAGAGAAAATCCAAGTTTCTGAAACTACATGAGTAATTCACCACCACCACTGGGTGTCCCTCAGGTGTCTGCCTATAACCCCACTACCACTTCACAGTGCACCTCACCTTTCTTGGTGCTATAATATCCATCTGTGTAACATCTTTGCCAACGGCAACCGCAAAATCTGTTTCATCTCTTCCTCTACAGATCTCTGCCGAGATTCATTGACTGATTGTCTCTCTGTATTGTGATCTGGTATTGAACAATTATGGATTTGAGGTTAAAGAACCTACTTTATGAGGTGGAGGTGGAATTTATTTTAGATGATAGAAGTGAACTGGATATGAAAAAACTATTATTAGATAGATTGTTTTGCAATCCGTTCATGTTGTGTATACTTTTATGACTCCATGAATTGTTCTTCCAACGTATACAGTACTTTTTGTACCTTAAATCCTACTCAGGAAAAATCACTGAAGAATCAGTATGTTAGACTGCTTTTTAGATTCAAGCACACATGGCATTTGATGAGCCAGAGACATAGCAGTATTATGCACACAAATGTCATTAGAAACAGATGGGTACATATATATATATATATATATATATATATATATATATATATATATATATATATATATGTATATACATGTTCAAAAACTGATTGCCTAATAGCAAAGCGCTCTGCCTCATTACGTGGCTGGTGCTCTAAGTCTTGAGTGGGCTAGACTCAACACAAACACATAAAGTATCTCCCATAATCTTGTACAATGTACCAAACCCAGCAATTTCGGGAGAAACTGATAGCCCGAGCACTCTGAGACTGTGCTTCATTTAAATATAGTTTATATATATATATATATATATATATATATATATATATATATATATATATATATATATATAAAGCCCACGTGGAGTAAAGGGCGTGCTGTTGTCTGCTGTGCGGCTGCTACATTGTGACAAAACTCTGTGGGAATAACTTTGGAAATACCTACATTCATCTGGGATGAGGATCGAGTGAAATCCCTGCGTCCGCTTCAATTCGTGTGAGTCTCTCAGCCTCAGCTGAGAGCAGTTGAAACGAGCGGCATCCTGCAGCAACACGTGACCCGTGTCACGTGACTACCAGAAGCCACTCCCCCTGCTTGAAGCCTCAAAGGCAGAACTGCGCGACCCTTGTGGCGTGAAGCCCGCATGGTGTAAAGGGCACGCTGTTGTCTGCTGTGCGGCTGCTACTTTGTGACAAAACTCTGTGGGAAGAACTTTGGAAATACCTGCATTCGTCTGGGATGAGGATCGAGTGAAATCCCTGCGTCCGCTCCAATTCGCGTGCGTCTCTCAGCCTCAGCTGAGAGCAGTTGAAGCGAGCAGCATCCTGCAGCAACACGTGACCCATGTCACGTGACTACCAGAAGCCACTCCCCCTGCTTGAAGCCTCAAAGGCAGAACTGCGCGACCCTTGTGGCGTGAAGCCCGCATGGTGTAAAGGGCACGCTGTTGTCTGCTGTGCGGCTGCTACTTTGTGACAAAACTCTATGGGAAGAATTTAGGAAATACCTGCATTCGTCTGGGATGAGGATCGAGTGAAATCCCTGCGTCCGCTCCAATTCGTGTGAGTCTCTCAGCCTCAGCTTAGAGCAGTCGAAGCGAGCAGCATCCTGCAGCAACACGTGACCCGTGTCACGTGACTACCAGAAGCCACTCCCCCTGCTTGAAGCCTCGAAGGCAGAACAGCGCAGCCCTTGCGGCGTGAAGCCCGCGTGGTGTAAAGGGCGCGCTGTTGTCTGCTGTGCGGCTGCTACATTGTGACAAAACTCTGTGGGAAGAACTTTGGAAATACCTGCATTCGTCTGAATCGAGCGAAATACCTGCGCCCGCTCCAATTCGCGTGAATCTCTCAGCCTCAGCTGAGAGCAGTTGAAGCGAGCGGCATCCTGCAGCAACACGTGACCCGGAAGCCACTCCCCCTGCTTGAAGCCTCAAAGGCAGACCAGCGCGACCCTTGCGGCATGAAGCCTGCGTGGTGTAAAGGGCGCGCTGTTGTCTGCTGTTTGCGGCTGGTTGCGGTGGGAAGTGCTGATCAACTAAAGTGGAAATTGTTTCCTGTAATTCACGCCCAGTCGTGTTTCCAATTTCAGTAGTGGAAATCCAAAAACCAAGAACAGGCTGCAAGGGAAGCTAGAGGAATCTTCTGCACAAATATCCAAGAACCCCGCTGCTCACATGGCAACGGGGGAAATCATTGCACCAGATGATAACAATAGAGAACAAAGAAGCACAGAAGGAAGCAAAGAAACACCAAAAGTAGAATCATTAGCAAAACCCGGAGAGGCAACCCGGAAAGGTCAGTTGCCGAGTAAGGATAATATAACTGTAAAACACCTAACAGATTTGAATAAAACAAACAAATACAATGCGCCAAAATTGATTGCATTGAAAGCTGCTGGAACAAACACTTCTATGCTTCTAAACAGCTACTCACTGAAACCGCAGCTAGAAGAACCTATGAATAATATGCAAGAAGATGCAGTCTTGGCGCATATGACCCCATCTGATGGTACACTATACTCAGACCAACCAATAGCTAAAAATATGATGAAGCAGGTGAAGAAGACAGTTGCTTTACCCCGTCTTTACCAGAGCGAGCCAAAGTAGCTAAATTACAATCGCAGTCAACATATATAACAACGGCGACACAGAACATTGAGCACAACAAACCCATAGCACTGAGAATCGCTCGCCTATCCCTTGATATCACCAAGATAGATGTCATTATCGAGTCTCAGGAAAAAAGAAACAAAGTCTTTGACGGGGCAATCACGCCAAATCCTCTAAGAAACATCAAGACCTCCACACCAATTGTACAATCAAGATCTGGCTCAACTGGTGATAAAAAGACAATGCATTTGAATAAACTGTTACCCAAGCCTAAAACGGAAGACCTTGACTCATTCTCCTTAAATGTAATAACTGAACATCAAACCCAAGCACTGGAATCCCAACAAAGAATCCCAACGACCATGCTAGATTTACAAATACATTGGTAGCAGTGTTGTCGACTGCAATGATTCCGTTTTTAAAGATACAGGAATATATGGTTGATTCTACAAAATATCAGGCAACATTGTTAGCGATGATAATGACTAAAGAAACTTATTTTGAAACCTTTATAAACACTATCCAGGAACGGCTGAAACAAGAAGCCGAAACATCTAGAATATGGCAAAGGCGATTAGCAGAATTGGCAAGAGTCGACCGGGTAGACAAACAGAATCTTTTGGAGACTGTCTCAACGATTACCAAAAAAGTGATTGATGATAAAACAAAAAAACAGGCCCACATGATGGAACAAAAACACTATGTAACAAATCATACACAAACTGAACATAGAAATAAAAAAAGACAAATTAGACCAAAGTACACAATATGAAATTCAGATCATCCTGATGATTCCAAACAACTTGTCAATACTGACACATCCAGCTAATACTGAGCCACCATCTTGTATTCCATTTGATATATTTGATCTCTCAAAGCGTGGGATAGTGGGTCAAGATTTGTTAACCAAACCAAAGAGTAAAAAAACGACAAAAAAAACCCAGAATGGATCTCAGGCATTTCTGAGAAAAATGAAGTCAATGCAGAAAACGTTAACGGATGAGTCAAAGAACAACAATAATCATCTGACTTTAAAACAAAAGGGTACACAACAGAAAATGTGTGAAACAAAAATGGCGGTAAGACAAAAAGAGCCTACCAATGTAGATACGAATGAAATGATGGAACCATTGGATGCGCTGTTAGAGGTAATCAATCAAAAAACACCTTGTGAACCAGTAAAACCTATTCCAATAATAGACTTATCAACTGCTGACGATATGAGTGACTGTAATTCTATATCAACTAATTCACAAGATGCAACTCTGATCGTCGTTGATGAATACCAAGATACGATTATTGAACAAACTCAAAGTGAATATGAGGAGGAAGAGCTAACTTCTCATTTGAATATTCAACAGTATCTAACGATGAATCGTGGTTATCACTAGAGACGCAATCCGAAGATATCAACAACAAAAGCCTGATGACTCAACCAAGTCCTATATTAGTTAGACCAATATTCCAAAATCCGCAGAATGTAACATGTGCCTATAGATTAGCTTTATTTCCAACAACAGCTAACACAGAGGAGACGCTAATAATGAACAGAGCCAATATTCTGCGGTTGTTTAAAGCAATCCCACAAGTGGCTAACATAAAATCAGATGATCTAGAACTAGTTCTGTTTCCAAATAAACAATAAATGGAAGAGGTCCAAATTGATTTTTACAACCAAGCTACAATGCAAAGGGTTCTAGCAACTAAACATCAGTTTGAGAAATTAGGCTTTGGAATAGAAGAAAACTTTGTTTCACGGGCATTGGCTGAAAAAAAAGCAAAAAATCTAGCTCCGTTTAGGCAGCATAAATCAATCAATAATGAGGAATAGATCAAAGGGATCAAAGATGCTCAAAATCTTAATAATTCAAGACCAAAGCTGCAGGAACAAGATTACAAACACTCCCAAACGCTATGGCGTGATTATCGTGAGACTCCACAACTGAAATCAAATGTGAAGACTTAGCAAAGTGGAAGGAAAACCTATTATTAACAACGAAAAATGAATGAATCCCAGAAGTGTAGAATATCGCTGGGATCTTGGAATACAAGAGCAAACAAACACCTCCTAGAAAAACCGTCAACACTCCTGGACATTTTGGATAGCATCTGTTTGCAGGAAACGTGTCTGACTGAAGAGGTTATTTCTGATGGGTATAGTACCCTAATGAATCTGGCGATATCAGCACAACAGGGAAGACCTGCAACAGGAATGTTGATACCAATAAAAATATTGACAACATGGACTATAATTGCAAGTAAAAACATACATCCATGGGCTCAACATGTAATGATCAAAATGGCAACAGATAACAAGGCTGAAACAGCTTCTTCCTTGGATGACAACCTGATATCTATATTTGATATATATTGGAACCCAAATGCAATGTCTGAGATGAAATTCATCGATTCAATATACAATGAAATTGATAACGTGGCCATCTCTAACATCGGAACGGATTTCATTATAATAGGAGACTTTAACTTTCATCTATTTAATAAAGAAGGTGAGAATTTAGATCCCAGTATATTGTCGAGTAGAGCAAAAAAATGGACTATAGAAGCAAATCTGAGAAACATCTTTCTAAGTAACCAACCTACAGACAGTGAGTGTAAACCGTTACCAACATGGTCAAGTGAAACATCTAACTCAATTATCGACTATATTTTCGCATCGGAAAGGATCAGAAACTTAACTACTTCAATTGGAAATTCAATTCAGCAGGATAGCGATCATCATTTGATTCAGATCGAATGGTCTATCCAGGCAACAAATTACCAACGTCTAATACTACCTGACTTTGAGCTTACAAATGGGATAAATAGACTCAGGTTAAACACAACCAAATGGTGGAAATATTTTCAACTTTTGAAGGTGCGCCGATTCAAGATAACATAAAATTGAATTAGGGTTGGATCCTAGAAAAATACAAACATATGGGATCAGAGAAGAATCAAAAACAAATCCACCCGCATTACTTCAATATAGTTCAAACAAAAAAAACAACACTACAAAGCGTTGCAAAAATTGCGAAAACTAAACTTTGAAATGGAAATAAAAAAAGAAAAGATTAAGTATTCCAATGCAATAAAAGCCATCAAAGCATTGATAAAACAGAATGATGCAGAAGCGATTTTGACAGCACTTAATCAAAAAAATACGCGCCATCTATGGTCTATGTTCAACATCTCATCTGCAAGACAGAATATGATTCAAGAAGTGGATGCAAGCAGATGGGTGAATCACTACTCAATACTATACAAAAATACTGTACAAACAGATATAATTGACATAGAGAGAGATGATGATCCCTGGGACCTGAAATGGGAGACAGAAGACATTATTAGTACCATTAACTTACTCAACACCTCGAGAGCTCCAGACCCTGATGGCTTAGCAAATAGCGACCTAAAAACGGCCCCAGAACATTAGGCCAAATTCTTGAGTCATCTATTAAGATTAATTGAAAAGACGAAAAAGATACCTCAGACTTGGACGACAGCTGTTCTGATCCCAATTTACAAATCAGGAGATAGAAAAGATCCGGCCAATTATAGACCGATAGCTTTATTGGACCCTTTGGGAAAATTATTTGCCGGTTACCTTCAAACAAAATTGAACCTATCGGCAAGAGATAACGATAAAAAAGCCAAAAGACAAACAGGCTTTGTAAAACGAATAGGCACTTATGTCAACCTCCTGCTCCTGAATATGATGAAACATGAAGCAATGGCTAGATCACAACAACTGTATGCTATTTTTATAGACTTAAAAACTGCTTTTGATTCAGTCAATAGACAACTATTATGGGCTAAATTAAGAGATTGGGGATGCCCTTCAAATATTCTGAATCCAATAAAACAACTATATTCGAATACTTCTATATGTGTCCGGCTGACGAAAGAGGGAAGAGTGACAGAATCCATTCCAACTGAGAATGGTTTAAAGCAAGATTGTCCATTAGCCGCGTGCCTCTATAATCACTTTAACTTTGATTTTGGAGAAAAAATTCAAACAATACAGGAAATCCACCAAAAATCAACAGCGAAACCATTCAAACGCTAATCTATGCAGATGATATTATTATTTTGGACAAAACATTGAAAAGATTGCAACAAACAGTGAATAAAGCACAAGATTACATGTTGGAGAATAATATACAAATCAACATTGATAAAACGAGAATAAAGAAACTGATTACCCTAAAGACAAAGACACAACAGAACATGACGATTCAAATAGAAAATAAAGTGATCATGTCAACCAAAACAATCAAATATTTAGGGGCTCTAATCAATCCATCGGCGAACAAAGCAGAATGGAAAGAACATATTGAAGGGAAAGCGAGATCTTTGGCAAAACAAGGTTGTTTCTTCCACTTAAAATATGGGACCTTTTCAGTAAAAGCCACAATTCTGCTTTACAAACAAAAAGTAATCCCAATCTTGACATATGCAAGCAAGACAACCATTAATCAACAACTAATGAGATGGCCTTATTATGAAGCATTATTTTGGAGGAAAACTCATGCCTTGCCTAAAACATTTCCAATGAATAGATTAAGATTCAAATTAGATTTACAATCGGTACAATCTATAGTGCTTTGGAAACAAATGGACTTGTTAAGAAAAATCACTTCTGAAGAAGAAATACCAGCTTTGGAAATCCTAAAGGAAAAAAAAGAAGCTTTTCAAACAGCAGCATTATTGAAATGGTCTAATGAAATTAAAGCGAAAATGAGAGCGGAAGACATCACAGAGGAATTGTTGCTTAAGAGACCACAATATGCAAAACGGAAAATACAAACGAATGATTGGTTAAGAACAATAGAAGTACAGAAAAAATACAAGCAGCACCTTCATGCGGAAATGGAAGCGAGAGCAATTAATGAACTAACATCATATTTGGCACAGTTTCCCTGTTGCAATATTCGAGATCTGTTTTTGCGCTTTCGGCTAAATATATTGCCCACCCGAGAATATCAAGCATTGATAGAAAAAACACATAACAAATCCGCTGTCTGTCGCTTTTGCAACCAAACTAGACCAGAAACCCTCTTTCATTTGATTATGGTATGACCAGCCTTGAAAGCGAAAAGAGACCTATATAAAGATTTCTTCTAGAAGGAAGGAACCAACGCCTGATATTTACCGTGATCAAATTTTGGAATGACATTACTAAAGAAACCATAGATGAATAAGAAGTGTGGTACTCTCTGATAATTTTTAAAGATATATTTAAAGCCAATGAAAAGTTTGTTAAATCAAACAAAGCATTTTTATAAAAAAAAAATATATATAGTTTTATTATTAAAACGTGCTTCACAACATGTTGCAGTAGAATATGAACATACTGCCAATCTGGGTGGACCAGCAGAGTAACACGCCCACCCTGACGGGTAGAAAAAATGCCACGTGTTGCGCTCGCAATTCAAGCTTCTTCAGGCAAGCATAAGACAGCATTTAGAGTTGTTTCCTAGTTAATATACAAGCAGTGTGTTGGGGTCCTCCCCTCAACTCGCAAGTCATGTGACATCGTAATCGGAAACTGCAAATGAACGCAGATTGTAAAAGGGCTGCCATATTGGGAAATGCACGCCTTCTGTAAATACGGCAAGAGGCCAATATGAATAAAAACCCTAATTTGCCACCTAATGTCATAGGTTTCAAGAGGGGTTTAGCCTGACACACTACTTGTGTTATGCTTTGACAAATATATGGCAGAAGCAAAATGTGTGAATGCGCTTAAATTAAATAATTTTCTGCTTGTGGCTGGTAAAAAATATTGGCACAGAAGCAGCAAACTCGAAGATACGAGTGTGATAACATTTTAAAAAGATATGTTCGCCTATCACCCAAATTTGATAGTTCTTTCTAACTTAATAGACAGCCAAGCAATCAGGAATATGTAACCATGATCAAAAACAATATTATTTCTTACCATCGATACCCTAATATTCTTTAGGTCATTATAATCTGCTCCCCAACTTGACCATTGACACAGAACATTACCATGCTGAGTCACTACAGCTGCCAGCATAACCTATTGCACTCACACCTTTTGAAAGGTCTTTACCCTCTGGTGGTTGAATGTGGCCTGATTGAGGTATGTGGACTGTATAAGCAGCAGTCCATAGTACGCAGCTCTAAAAGGACAGAAAGGTCCTCCTTTCACCCTTATTGCCAATCTCAGCAGAGTGACTTGTGCCAGAAAAGGCACGTTAAAGAATCAATGTGGGGAAGCGTGAGTGGCTCCTCGATTTTCTGTGCCATGTGATCAACACTGAGATGAAGTTTTCCAGGGCATCTTAGTACAGTAACTGGCAGCTGTTTCTCAATACCGTCCATCAGAAGAGGAGTGGCCCTAAATGTCACAATGCCTGGGTGCCATATTGTGGGTACTCAATAAGCGTGTGTCTGAGTGATTCTGGTAGTCACATTGCTGTGTAGGATGTTTCTAGACTGGCTTGGTGCAGCCAAACTGGACATGCTTCCTTACACTGACATGGCATGTTTTACTGTCACATCAAATAGGGATACGTTCTTATATGAACAATTAAACAAAAACACAACTATACTGTGCTAGTCAAATTTGATTCTATTCAAGAAATCAGATTTTAATCAAACAAAACAACACAACTGACACGTGTTTCAACCTCATAGTCTTTTTCTAGGCTGATGTGTAAGTACAGTAATATAAAACACATGATCAATTACAAGTTGCCAATTTAAACACAAGACACAACATACTAAATCTTAATAGCACCATTCAGGGACACAAAGCATAGTAACCAGGTGCATACGGCTTGGAATAGTTGTTATTATTTGTCATGATAGTATGACAGACCAAGAAATTAAAAAAATTACAAATTACAAATGAGTATCAGGCACAAAATCCGTGTACATCATATTAACATTGGTTGCACGCACAACGTCCAATTACCCCCATATTAGACAAAAGCATGAAAATGATAAGTAGTTGAAAAAATACACACAAGACAAGAGAAAAGAAAGGAGAAAACAGAAAATTCCTTATATAAACTACTTACATACAGACCCTCAAATGCTTTGTTGAAAATGTGTCTACTTAGGGGACATTTGAGCCAAGTCTCACACACAACATGCTGAAACATGCAAATCAGGAAAGTGCCTATCTACCACCTCATTTTAACTAAATGCCTCAGGAGGATAGTTCAGGAGCAAAGTGCTAACCTTGAAAGCAAGACGACACAGAGCAACACACTTTCAATCCACGGGTGCGCTTAGAAACCTTGGGCTATTAAGCGTGTTATAAATAACCAATTATAAATTACACATGCATTGCTAGTGGGAACCAAAGTCAAAGTTCACTGTGTAACACAGACATACACAGTCCTAAGTATAAAGACAACTAAACTCCATAACCAAGGCACTGCATGTCCACATACCTGTATTAAGTACAAAAGTCACCCATTCACGTTGGGTAAACGTGAGCAATCTGTAATTTGAAAAACATGGGAGGCTAATTACACTCCAATATCTAACTATATGCCTGCTGAAATGACCCGAACACCCCATGCGTCAGGTGAACATACCTGCAAATTTATCTATACCTATCTGACAGTGCGGTTTGGATTAATATATGACCGGCATTAAAAACACAAAGTGTTGGTTAACATCACCCCTTGAATTTCACCACAAATAAATAACATATCGAATCATTGTTTACTCAAGAAAATACATGAATTATTTCTGTAGTAGGCACAGACCTCTAATGAACACTCATTACTCAATCCACTATCAAGCTCATTACTAAATGGCATGGAAAGGGCTTTTGTCTGATGCAAAAAAAAACATTTTTGGTGGTCGAACATCCCACAATTCCAACAATGTACTTCTTTCCCAAAATACACAGTTTGACCAAATTCTTGAGCGAAGACCTTTAATGAGTGGTAAAGGTTGGGTGACTGAGCCATTGTCACAATATATCGATGATGTCCTCTTAAAGGAGGTGAAGCATGCACCAACCTACCTAAGAGACACCATGCATATACTTCCGATACTTAATGAAATTGAATTAGTAATAGAATATATTTTGGTGACATTGGATGTGAAGTCTTTATATACATCTATTCAACATGCATTGGTGATCTCAAGAGTCAGTTACAGCATTAGAGAGCAGCCCATTTCATTTCCTGATCACATTGAAATGATTAAAGAGTTACCATCATTTGCACTTGATAAAATAAAAAATGTTCAAAGGAACATTCTATCAGCAGCAAATTGGCATAGGTACGGGTGCAAGTATTGCTTCAGCACTTGCAAACATATTCATGCACCATTTTGAACAGACCTACACATTTGCGGATCATAGATAATGGGCACAAATGCATTTGTGGTGCAATTATATTGACAACGTCTTATTGATTTGCAATGGTACATGTTAGGAAAGATATCCTTTTATGGGTAATTTTCCCTCCAGTTGTGTGCCCACCAACTTGTTTTGCTGCTGTTTAACACCATAGTCTGACTTGACTTTACCGCAGGAGCACAGCCTTCTGCTGTACTCACCTGGGCTTTTGCTCACTTCTTATGGGGAAACTGACATGCCCTTAAAGATAGTCAGTACTGGGAGACTTTGTTTCCCTTAGTCCTTGTCAATGTTGTAACTTTTCTGCAACATGTTACAAGTGCACAGAGTGGACAAACGTGTGGGATCACTTTACAACAAAAATGACCGATGCTCCGTGCACACTTTTGGGCATTAAACAATGCAAAATAATATTTTTTCAAGGTAGCATTTTAACATGAGTTATTCAATCCGAATTGAATGAAGTAGAGATAAACATCAATTCTGTTGGCATTTGATTATTCATCAACAGTGCATAAACACAACATTACAAAGTTTGAACAATTATTAATACTTTTTAGTAATTGCTTTTGACACAAAAAGAACAAAGGATTTCCTTTTTTGTGTAGAGCAGAAAATGTCTCTTAGTGTTCTAAGAAAGTTTGTTTCCTATTTACTCTTAGACACTACACTAGTCCATTTTTTTAAGATTCCTTAAACAACTTGTGGTGGATGACCTTCTTGCTGTTATGAATCTTATATTCACGACGCGTTTCGGGCAAATGACGCCCTTCTTCAGGTGTGGACATGTGTCTTTTTCAATAAAAGGTTTTCTGCAAGTTAAATAATATGAACATTTGTATTAGTTCTGCTACTCATCTTCTTTCAATTAATTCAGTCTTTTGTTTTTTCAAAAAAATCTAATCTTCTGACCTGAAAACCTGTGACTGTAGAGTTTGCCTCTTTTTGCTGAAATGCTACCCTTGTTGAGTATTCATGCAGGTCCTTAGCCTACTTCTTTACTTCAGATGGAACTACGGTTTCGCCCAATCTGGAAGTGAATTGAAGGTAAATGTAATTCTTGCCATTTGTGACTCGGGGGTTTTTGTACTGGGACCAGTCACTACAGGGATAGCACTGTGCCCCAGTACAAAGACCTAGATTTTCTTAATAATTCCCTCCTATTTTACATGCTTCAACATTCATTAGTTCTGTTCACCTCTGCTGGTGAGCTGAAGTGGGACCTGAGCGCCGCTTGTTGGCGTGCAACTATTTGATATTGTCTTTAAGGCTCTTGTCTGCTTATCACTGCGTTGTGTGCCTCATCTCCCTGCAAAGAAATCATATTTGTAAAATGTACATTCCCATGGTGATGTTTAGACAAGATGGAGGCTCTTATGAAATATGAGTTGTTCGAAAGTACCTTTCAAATCTTTTTGGACGCTTTTCTTGCTTCACGTCTCAAACACAATGTTCTGTGCTTTTCCTTGCATGCGTACGGTCCATTGTCCCCACTAGTTTAGCATTCCTTTTTCGGTGTGTCACCCTATTTGATACAAATAAGGTAGACTCTTCTGAGCTATCTATGATTGTGCACTAATCTGTTGTTATTTTTAGTGCAATGTCTATGTCCCTCTATAGACCACACGAACAGTCTAAAAAAAAGAAGGGGGTTTTGTATGTTGGAGCCACAAATAAAACAAAGAAATTATGCTCACCAAAATACCACCAACAAAAATGTATACCACTAAATGATCCTATATAATGTAATAAGGAATGCTCACTGAAAGGAAGTGAGGCCAGACCCAATCTAAAGGTAAGGAGTAGTCATCACCAAATTACCATTATTTTGGTGGCAATAAAATACCCTCTTTTGTTTAGACTGTTCGTGTGATCTCTAGAGGCCTTGGACCTACATTATTCAGAAACACCACATTTTCACATAGAGTGCCACCTACGGCTGTTATCACTGATTTATCTACACCAGTGAACTATGTTTCCATAAAGTATTCACAATAACATGTGGTATTATCACTAATTTATTTACATTAGTGAATTATGTTTCCGTAGGCCTCTTTTTGCTGATTCATGTATACCCAGCAAGGACTATTGTATTGTATTCCACACAGAAACCACACACACACACACACATGAGTGGAATCACGCACACAATTATTTATAATTACTAAGTCTTACTTTTAGACAACTTATTCTTTCTGTTGTTTTATCTATATGGGAAAAATGACAAATGCACACCTCAAAATCTTCCCCATATCACAAGTGCTATTCCAGATGCACTAAGAAAAGTGAAACACAAAAACACACTACACGTCTGCTTTAATGTATTTTTGTGTTTTATAAACAGTTGCATTTCAGAACACCATCTTACCCTTGTTTTTGTTCTAGAAATAAACAGAAAAATGTACAGCAGCAGAACGAGATTTACTTTGCATCATCTGTAACAAAGAGAAAATTGAAAACATGCAGCAAAAGAACAATATTCACTTTGCAACATTATAAAGTGTCAATTAAACACAAGGGATTCCTTTTTTTTCTACTCTGCCTGCCTGATATATATTAGGTCATGCGTACAGCAGTCACAATAATCTTCATTCACTTTGATAATTTATCAGTTATCTGTAGTTGTCCCACACGCAATCTTCCTTGGCTCGTGGCCTCCGATGAATGGGCCCGGGGTTTTCTTATTAAAGTGCACGGCAAGAACATGCAGTTCAATCTGCAATCTGCAGTTCTCAAGCCGGTGCCAAGTAACCAGGAACCCCCAGTCTCTGAAGGTCAGCAGTGCAGCTGGAACGACTCCTCCCAGCAGCCCAGCAAAGGCGACCTCACACCAGCTCCGCAAAAGTGAACTGACTATAATTCTATCAGAGCTCGTCCAGCAAAGCTCTGTTGCTTACGCAGCCTGTCTTCAGATATACTTCCCTCCAATCATATTAACAGAAAGTGTATTAGGTTGCCACCCCTGTTTCACAAACAATGGGATCTTCATACTGTAATAACTGTTTCTGTTTGATTTCCTGTGGCCTTTCCGTCCTTCACATTTCAGCGCAGCCAGAGAAAATCAGAGAAAAATGCATGTTTAAACTGAATCTCAGAACCAGCCTTTCCTGCCTCCTTTTTCTAGATGGAGAGCACATTATAATGTTATTTAGTTAGAATTAGTGTTAGTATTGGTTAATTAAGTCAGTCAATTAGATAGCTAATTTGTTCTCCTGTGAATGAGGCATTTCAAATAAGAAAATAAAAATCTATTATGCTTGTAAATCTGTAACCTGTCTTCATTTGCATATCCATATGTTACACTGGCAACATCTGGCTGGCTATATGTGTGCCACATTATAGCAATAATGTGATCCTATGCAGTGGCGCTGTACTCCAAAACACAATAAATTATACTACAGTTTCGATGCTGAAAAAAATCACTAACTCTTCTTGTGAGCCATTCCAGATTCAGAATATATCAATACAACGGAGTAGCATTTTAAATGTTTCATCCATTTTTCTTCACTGAAGATATTCTTTTCTTCCAAGTAGGCCATTTAGGTATTGGCGTAACTGGGGGCCATAGCGGCCCCCATAGATGTTCCGAATGTTTGTATATAATATTTGTCTTTGAACATGAAGAAATTATTCTGTAATAAAATCTTCAACAGCTTTAGAATAAAGACCTTGTCAGCTTTGCAATGTGTATCTGGTTTTAATAGTAGCCATTCCATGGCTTCTAGTCCACCTTCATGAGTAATATTCGTATATAAACTCACAGCATCCATGGTGAAGAGGATGTCTTTCTCTTCATCAATTTCTATGTCTTTAAGTTTATTAAAAAAAATGTTGGTATCCTTGATGTACGTCTTGAGTTTCTGAATTGATGGTTGAATGGCTCGGTCTATGTATTGAGCTAAAGGCTCTAATAGACTGTTGTTGGCTGCAATTATTGATCTTCCAGGTGGATTTGTCAGATTCTTATGATCTTTAGATAGTATGTATATAATAGGAAGATTTGTCAGGAAGTTTTTTTGTATGGGGACTTATCAGCTGTTCACTCTCGGCTTCTTCCAGTGTTGTCTGGATTAATTTTCATACTTTTTCTGTAGGATTGTCAAAAATTTCAAAATAAGTATTTCCATCAGCTAGTTGTGTTTCCACCTCCATTCTGTATTGTTCTGTGTTCATCAATACTAACGCTCCTCCCTTGTCTGCTGGTTTCAAGAGTAAATTGGGATTTTTCCAAAGCTTATCTAGCATCTGTTGTTCTCTTTTTGAAACATTTTACTTGGTCTTTAAGAAGAACATGTTTTTGGAACACCTCCAGTAAAGGATTCTGTGTTAGGGGCAAGAATGTGCTTTTGGGCTTAATTTCTAAATATTTGCAGTCCTCCTTCGGTGTGCCCTATTCACAAGTATCAACAAAAAGTTAAAGTCCCATTTTTTTGAGTTAACTTAAAGAAGTCAATCTTCTCTTTCAGAAGTGAGCTGCTGCAATTCAGGACAAAAGAGATACCCTTTTGTATGGTTCTTTCATTAAATTTGCTTGGCCTATGGTCAGAGATATTGATGACTAGCTTTCTTTTGCGTGAGGTTCACCTTCCGGGTTGGGTTTTTTCTTATTGCCGCTTCTTGTTTTGCCTGGTCTAAAAAAGATGCAATGTTTTCTGTTGGTGATTTTGTCAACCTTGATGTAGATGGTTCGGGGACTGCACACGTCTCTTACTTGCGCCAAAATTGAATTTCACAGTTTTGGACACTTGGTCGTGAAATTTTATTTGTTGATGGCCCTTATTGATTACACGTGTTTCGGCACACTCTTAGTGCCTTCCTCAGATCAGGGCAATGTCTATTTACTAGATATTAATGATACAACATAAAATTAGAAATTTAGCAAATCGAAAGTTATAAACATTACAAGTACATTGAAACGGAAAACATATTGAATTCATATGTTTCGCAAATTCCCCAAAATAAAAAAAAAAAAAAAAAAAAAAATTAAAAAATAATCAACATATAAAATAAAGATTCATGACAAATTTAAGCATTCATTTATAACCATAAACAACATTAATTAAATGTACAGACCCATTTGTAAACAAAACCAAAAATAGTTGACACATACCAGTCAGAAGTCGAGAAATCAATTGGAGGAGTGTGGAGGTGGGAGTGAGGGGTAGTTGAAAATATAGGGAAAATAGAAAAGAAAAAAGAAAAAAGAAAAAATAAATAGAAGTATTTGAGTCAATGATCGAAATCACGAAATTGCATTGATTCACTTATTCGAAAAAAATCCCAAGTGGGTAAATCTAGCTTACCCATCCACTGATTTATCAGCTACAATTAACGTGATAGATGGCTGAGTCCCATCAGACTCCAAACGATTTCTATGGGAGCCGAAGTAAAACATTTGGGTCACTGCGCTGTGTTCATACCTTATTATTCTATTCAAACATGCATTCCTGTGTACAAATTCATCTAGTACGTGTTTCGCCTGACATTACCATATGTTTCCCTTCAAGAAGTCTAAACTGGCTCCCATTCAACGTAGCGTTTCCGCACGGCAGTGCGATCTGAACGGTTTTCAAGTTGCAACCTAAGTAATATCACATTCTATCATTGTGTGTATCGACAATAAAGAACTTATACGGGTGAAGATATCAACCAATGTTTGGAACGCGGACCCTTTGTTGATTGGTGCGTTATTGTGTGGGCTGAGCAGACCCCTAGGGCTTACCTTAAAATTTCAATTTTACTGCATCCCGCGTCGGGTTCCTAAGATGGCGGACACCATTCTATGTTATTTATATATTGGATGTTGCCATAGTAATGGTATTTGGTCCTACTTCTGTTTCCGTAATATGACAGCTGTCGGCCATATTTTAGTGGTAAGGACCTAATTATCTATGCCAGGTTTGTACGTGTTCTTACACCATTTTGAATTAAAATAAAAACAGTCCTAAACTGGAGTACAAGCCCCATTAATTATGATCTCTCTCAAAACTTATTTACATATGGATCTGGTCCGATATCACATCTCGAGGAGTGTTATCTCCTCCAGGTGCATGCTGGGAGAAGTAGTCTCTCTGAGTTTCTACGTCAGAGCAGGTCTGGGGATAAAATCCGCTAACCTTTTTATTTAGCTGTATTCCGGCCTGCTTCTCAGGCGCTTATCTCTGATCTATACAATACCAAACACAAATTATCAAAATTCTCCCAAAGAACATTTTTCACAAACATTATTTATAGAAAGTATGACATTTCTTTGTCTGTGTTGAGGCCGTTTTCTACGCTTCTGAAGAAATTAATGAGTTTGGCCTCCTCTTGACGTAACAATAGTTCCTGATTGCCTCCTCTGCATCCCAATGTCACTTTTTTGAGCCCGATGAATTTGTTGTGTTGTTTGTTGTCCATCTGGTGGACGCGCTGCCAATGGTCCGCTAGAGGTAAATTCTTGTCCTGGCTTCCAATCACTGCCAGGTGTTCCCTGATCCTGAAGCGGAGTTCACGAATCGTACTGCCAATATAGATTTTCTTGCAAGTGCAGATGATGGCATATATAACATGCTTACTTTTGCAGTTTATCTGTTCTCGTATCTTGATTTGAGGTCCATTGCCTGCTTTGAAGATGTCTGTCATGGGTGTGGCATATTTGCACATAGTACATGTGCCACACTTTCTGAAACCTGGGTTGGATTCTTTTAGCCAGGTCCCAGTTGTCTCCTCCCTTTCTTCTGGTAGTAATGACGGACTGAGGCTCTGTTTCAAGGTTTTAGCTCGTCTATAGATCAATGACGGGTGATCATGTATATAAAACTCGATGTGAGGGTCCAATTTGAGTAAGTGCCAGTATTTTCTAAGAGATTTCTTGATAACATAGTTGTTTGCGCAGTATGTAGTAATGAATCGCACCTTATCTGACGGATTAGGTTTCACCTGTTGCGTTAGGGTTTGTGTCCTTGGAATTTTTTGTGCTTTGTTATAGGCAGTTTCAATACACTTCCTTGGATAGCCCCTGGCTTGAAATCTCCTGGATAAAGTTTCACATTCTTCATTAAAGTAAGATAGTTCATTACAGTTCCTCTTGGCCCTAATGTACTCCCCTTTAGGGATATTCCTGATTACTGGTTCATAGTGGCAACTCGTTGCATATAATGTGGAGTTTACTTCTGTCTCTTTCCGATATGTTCTGGTTTTAAGATGTTCTCCCGAAACATAAACATTTAGATCCAAGAAATTGATCTCTGTCTTACTGCTAATTCCTGTGAATTCAATGCCTAGCTGGTTATTGTTGATTTGGAGTCTGAACGTTTCCAGCTCCTGTGGTGTGCCATTCCATATTAACAGGACGTCATCAATGTACCGGGTCCATTTGATGACGTGTCTGTTATACGCCTCTGTAGTGTAGATTAATAAGTCCTCAAACATGCCCATTACTAGGTTTGCTAGTGCTGGTGCATATTTGACCCCCATGGCAACCCCCCGTTTCTGTTTGTATATAGTGTTGTTGAAGGTAAAGATGCTATTATCTAGGGTGGCCATGAGCATTTCTTTTAACATGCAGACGAATGAAAAATGTGATGCCGATTCATTCTTAAAAATGTAGTCAACAGTATCAAGTGCCAAATCATGTCCAATTGACGTATATAGGGCCTTGACATCCCACGTAGCAAGATGGTATGTAGGCTGCCATTGGATGTTCTCAACAATATGTAATGCAGAAGTTGTGTCTTTTAGGTAGGCTTTTACCAGTTTAACTTTAGGTCTTAGTATATGATCTATGTATTCCGATAGTGGTTCTGTGGCCCAACCTATTCCACTCAAGATTGGCCTTCCTTCCGGGATAGTAGAAAAGTCTTTGTGCACCTTGGGAAGAAAATAAATAGTTGGTAATGTCGGTTTCGGGATGAACAGAAATCTTTTCTCATCGTCTGTGATGAGGCCCTGTCGGTGCCACCCCTCAATTGAGTCCTTAAGTTCTTGTACTATTCTGTTCGTCGGATTACTTGACAGAATTTGGTAACAGTTGGGTGTATCGAGATGGTTTTGAGCCATTTTTATGTAGTCCATACGGTTCAAAACAACTATGTTACCCCCCTTATCAGCTTCTTTGATGACCAACTGATGATTAGTTTTGAGTTTCCAGAGTGCATTCTTCTCTTGTAATGTAAGGTTCTCTCGTTCCGTCTGTCTGCGGTTGTGCCTCATTTTGTCTTGGATATTATACAGGTCTTTTGTAACTGATTTGTAGAAAGCATCTATCATGTTGTCAGGAGGTAATTGTGGCAAGAATTTGGATGTAGGTCTAAGTTCTTTACTGATTAAACCAATGGGTGTGATTGTTAATTCTTGCATGGTTTGATGAATAGGAAAGTTGTCTGATTCTTGTAATGATCTTAATAGATGAATATTGCCCAATTCCTCAATCGTGACTTTACTTCTTTCTACTGGATCTGAAGTACGTTTCCCTTTCTCTACTTGTGTGGCAAAGAATTTCTTAAGTTTTAATTTTCTCACAAATTTAAATAAGTCAATATGCACTTGCATAGGTTCCATATAGGCAGTTGGTGCAAATGATAGCCCTTTGTTAAGGAGAGAGATTTCATCCTGAGATAAATCTGTGTTTGATAGATTCATCACAAGAGTATTTATTGGTTCTGTTTGGCTACTGCCCTGGCTCCTGCTCTGGTCACTCTTCGATAGTCTTCTGAGGCATCTGGGTTGCCTATGTTTGCCTGACCCCCTCCTTCCTCGCCTCCGACTAAAGGTCGTTTCTTGATTGAAGAGTTTGTTAACTGAAAACGGACTTGCTTAGGTGTTTGGTTCCTGTTGCCCTTCTTGTATCTCCTTATCTGGTTAAGGAAGCCTTTACCTGCTCTGGTGTCATCTTCTGATCCAAGTGGTTCTCCTTCCGATACTTCTTCCACATCCGAGCTTGCAGGTGATGTATTGGGTGTGCTTTCCTTGGACGATGAAGTAGAAATAGAAACCTTGTTATATTTCTCCTGAAAAGTATATATCCTGTCTTCCTTATAGTCTCTCTCATCCCTGAAAAATGTTCGTAATTTCCGTAATTTAATCTCATCTTGGTAGTCTTTTAGTACCTCATACATTTTCAAATAGTTTTTTTCCTTAGTTGCCTCCAATGCTTCAGCATCTGCAATTTCTTTTTTTATATTGTCTATTTGTTCAATAGCTCTCTTCTGTTCCCGAGTGGCATGTTCCACCAACATCTCCAGCATTCTTGTGGAGCAGGATTCCAAATTCTTTTCCCAATCTTGTGCAAGGTCTTTGTCATCATCTTTGTTAAAGTCTGGGAAAATCAGGATTCTTAAGCCTCGTGGGATTTGTTTCTTGCTTAGGTAATTCTTCAGTGAAATAATTTCCCAGTACTTGTCTATCTCTTTCCGCGAGACCCGTTCCAATTTAATGAATTTGTATCTCAGATCTTCCCGTTTGGGTGTACTTGTCCCAAATGCATGGGCATTGTTCCCTCTTGGTGTGAACAGGTTGTTGGCTTCCTCCTCTCGATTTTCTAGGTATTCCGCCATTAGATTCTATGAAATGGTTCCGTAGTCAGCGTGGTGGGTGATTAATGGAAGTGTATTTTGTTGTAGGGAACTTTTTTGGGTAAATCACTCTTAGACCTCCGCGACTTGAGATCAATATACCAAATTCGGTGGTGTCGCAATGGTGTGTGCAGAAAGACCGGAGACAAAGAGTTCCCCCACTCCGATTGTAAAAAGACTCGGGGACTGCACACGTCTCTTACTTGCGCCACAATTGAATTTCACAGTTTTGGACACTTGGTCGTGAAATTTTATTTGTTGATGGCCCTTATTGATTACACGTGTTTCGGCACACTCTTAGTGCCTTCCTCAGATCAGGGCAATATCTATTTACTAGATATTAATGATACAACATAAAATTAGAAATTTAGCAAATCGAAAGTTATAAACATTACAAGTACATTGAAACGGAAAACATATTGAATTCATATGTTTCGCAAATTCCCCAAAATAAAAAAAAAAAAAAAAAAAAAAAAAATTAAAAAATAATCAACATATAAAATAAAGATTCATGACAAATTTAAGCATTCATTTATAACCATAAACAACATTAATTAAATGTACAGACCCATTTGTAAACAAAACCAAAAATAGTTGACACATACCAGTCAGAAGTCGAGAAATCAATTGGAGGAGTGTGGAGGTGGGAGTGAGGGGTAGTTGAAAATATAGGGAAAATAGAAAAGAAAAAATAAAAAAGAAAAAATAAATAGAAGTATTTGAGTCAATGATCGAAATCACGAAATTGCATTGATTCACTTATTCGAAAAAAATCCCAAGTGGGTAAATCTAGCTTACCCATCCACTGATTTATCAGCTACAATTAACGTGATAGATGGCTGAGTCCCATCAGACTCCAAACGATTTCTATGGGAGCCGAAGTAAAACATTTGGGTCACTGCGCTGTGTTCATACCTTATTATTCTATTCAAACATGCATTCCTGTGTACAAATTCATCTAGTACGTGTTTCGCCTGACATTACCATATGTTTCCCTTCAAGAAGTCTAAACTGGCTCCCATTCAACGTAGCGTTTCCGCACGGCAGTGCGATCTGAACGGTTTTCAAGTTGCAACCTAAGTAATATCACATTCTATCATAGTGTGTATCGACAATAAAGAACTTATACGGGTGAAGATATCAACCAATGTTTGGAACGCGGACCCTTTGTTGATTGGTGCGTTATTGTGTGGGCTGAGCAGACCCCTAGGGCTTACCTTAAAATTTCAATTTTACTGCATCCCGCGTCGGGTTCCTAAGATGGCGGACACCATTCTATGTTATTTATATATTGGATGTTGCCATAGTAATGGTATTTGGTCCTACTTCTGTTTCCGTAATATGACAGCTGTCGGCCATATTTTAGTGGTAAGGACCTAATTATCTATGCCAGGTTTGTACGTGTTCTTACACCATTTTGAATTAAAATAAAAACAGTCCTAAACTGGAGTACAAGCCCCATTAATTATGATCTCTCTCAAAACTTATTTACATATGGATCTGGTCCGATATCACATCTCGAGGAGTGTTATCTCCTCCAGGTGCATGCTGGGAGAAGTAGTCTCTCTGAGTTTCTACGTCAGAGCAGGTCTGGGGATAAAATCCGCTAACCTTTTTATTTAGCTGTATTCCGGCCTGCTTCTCAGGCGCTTATCTCTGATCTATACAATACCAAACACAAATTATCAAAATTCTCCCAAAGAACATTTTTCACAAACATTATTTATAGAAAGTATGACATTTCTTTGTCTGTGTTGAGGCCGTTTTCTACGCTTCTGAAGAAATTAATGAGTTTGGCCTCCTCTTGACGTAACAATAGTTCCTGATTGCCTCCTCTGCATCCCAATGTCACTTTTTTGAGCCCGATGAATTTGATGTGTTGTTTGTTGTCCATCTGGTGGACGCGCTGCCAATGGTCCGCTAGAGGTAAATTCTTGTCCTGGCTTCCAATCACTGCCAGGTGTTCCCTGATCCTGAAGCGGAGTTCACGAATCGTACTGCCAATATAGATTTTCTTGCAAGTGCAGATGATGGCATATATAACATGCTTACTTTTGCAGTTTATCTGTTCTCGTATCTTGATTTGAGGTCCATTGCCTGCTTTGAAGATGTCTGTCATGGGTGTGGCATATTTGCACATAGTACATGTGCCACACTTTCTGAAACCTGGGTTGGATTCTTTTAGCCAGGTCCCAGTTGTCTCCTCCCTTTCTTCTGGTAGTAATGACGGACTGAGGCTCTGTTTCAAGGTTTTAGCTCGTCTATAGATCAATGACGGGTGATCATGTATATAAGACTCGATGTGAGGGTCCAATTTGAGTAAGTGCCAGTATTTTCTAAGAGATTTCTTGATAACATAGTTGTTTGCGCAGTATGTAGTAATGAATCGCACCTTATCTGACGGATTAGGTTTCACCTGTTGCGTTAGGGTTTGTGTCCTTGGAATTTTTTGTGCTTTGTTATAGGCAGTTTCAATACACTTCCTTGGATAGCCCCTGGCTTGAAATCTCCTGGATAAAGTTTCACATTCTTCATTAAAGTAAGATAGTTCATTACAGTTCCTCTTGGCCCTAATGTACTCCCCTTTAGGGATATTCCTGATTACTGGTTCATAGTGGCAACTCGTTGCATATAATGTGGAGTTTACTTCTGTCTCTTTCCGATATGTTCTGGTTTTAAGATGTTCTCCCGAAACATAAACATTTAGATCCAAGAAATTGATCTCTGTCTTACTGCTAATTCCTGTGAATTCAATGCCTAGCTGGTTATTGTTGATTTGGAGTCTGAACGTTTCCAGCTCCTGTGGTGTGCCATTCCATATTAACAGGACGTCATCAATGTACCGGGTCCATTTGATGACGTGTCTGTTATACGCCTCTGTAGTGTAGATTAATAAGTCCTCAAACATGCCCATTACTAGGTTTGCTAGTGCTGGTGCATATTTGACCCCCATGGCAACCCCCCGTTTCTGTTTGTATATAGTGTTGTTGAAGGTAAAGATGCTATTATCTAGGGTGGCCATGAGCATTTCTTTTAACATGCAGACGAATGAAAAATGTGATGCCGATTCATTCTTAAAAATGTAGTCAACAGTATCAAGTGCCAAATCATGTCCAATTGACGTATATAGGGCCTTGACATCCCACGTAGCAAGATGGTATGTAGGCTGCCATTGGATGTTCTCAACAATATGTAATGCAGAAGTTGTGTCTTTTAGGTAGGCTTTTACCAGTTTAACTTTAGGTCTTAGTATATGATCTATGTATTCCGATAGTGGTTCTGTGGCCCAACCTATTCCACTCAAGATTGGCCTTCCTTCCGGGATAGTAGAAAAGTCTTTGTGCACCTTGGGAAGAAAATAAATAGTTGGTAATGTCGGTTTCGGGATGAACAGAAATCTTTTCTCATCGTCTGTGATGAGGCCCTGTCGGTGCCACCCCTCAATTGAGTCCTTAAGTTCTTGTACTATTCTGTTCGTCGGATTACTTGACAGAATTTGGTAACAGTTGGGTGTATCGAGATGGTTTTGAGCCATTTTTATGTAGTCCATACGGTTCAAAACAACTATGTTACCCCCCTTATCAGCTTCTTTGATGACCAACTGACGATTAGTTTTGAGTTTCCAGAGTGCATTCTTCTCTTGTAATGTAAGGTTCTCTCGTTCCGTCTGTCTGCGGTTGTGCCTCATTTTGTCTTGGATATTATACAGGTCTTTTGTAACTGATTTGTAGAAAGCATCTATCATGTTGTCAGGAGGTAATTGTGGCAAGAATTTGGATGTAGGTCTAAGTTCTTTACTGATTAAACCAATGGGTGTGATTGTTAATTCTTGCATGGTTTGATGAATAGGAAAGTTGTCTGATTCTTGTAATGATCTTAATAGATGAATATTGCCCAATTCCTCAATCGTGACTTTACTTCTTTCTACTGGATCTGAAGTACGTTTCCCTTTCTCTACTTGTGTGGCAAAGAATTTCTTAAGTTTTAATTTTCTCACAAATTTAAATAAGTCAATATGCACTTGCATAGGTTCCATATAGGCAGTTGGTGCAAATGATAGCCCTTTGTTAAGGAGAGAGATTTCATCCTGAGATAAATCCGTGTTTGATAGATTCATCACAAGAGTATTTATTGGTTCTGTTTGGCTACTGCCCTGGCTCCTGCTCTGGTCACTCTTCGATAGTCTTCTGAGGCATCTGGGTTGCCTATGTTTGCCTGACCCCCTCCTTCCTCGCCTCCGACTAAAGGTCGTTTCTTGATTGAAGAGTTTGTTAACTGAAAACGGACTTGCTTAGGTGTTTGGTTCCTGTTGCCCTTCTTGTATCTCCTTATCTGGTTAAGGAAGCCTTTACCTGCTCTGGTGTCATCTTCTGATCCAAGTGGTTCTCCTTCCGATACTTCTTCCACATCCGAGATTGCAGGTGATGTATTGCGTGTGCTTTCCTTGGACGATGAAGTAGAAATAGAAACCTTGTTATATTTCTCCTGAAAAGTATATATCCTGTCTTCCTTATAGTCTCTCTCATCCCTGAAAAATGTTCGTAATTTCCGTAATTTAATCTCATCTTGGTAGTCTTTTAATACCTCATACATTTTCAAATAGTTTTTTTCCTTAGTTGCCTCCAATGCTTCAGCATCTGCAATTTCTTTTTTTATATTGTCTATTTGTTCAATAGCTCTCTTCTGTTCCCGAGTGGCATGTTCCACCAACATCTCCAGCATTCTTGTGGAGCAGGATTCCAAATTCTTTTCCCAATCTTGTGCAAGGTCTTTGTCATCATCTTTGTTAAAGTCTGGGAAAATCAGGATTCTTAAGCCTCGTGGGATTTGTTTCTTGCTTAGGTAATTCTTCAGTGAAATAATTTCCCAGTACTTGTCTATCTCTTTCCGCGAGACCCGTTCCAATTTAATGAATTTGTATCTCAGATCTTCCCGTTTGGGTGTACTTGTCCCAAATGCATGGGCATTGTTCCCTCTTGGTGTGAACAGGTTGTTGGCTTCCTCCTCTCGATTTTCTAGGTATTCCGCCATTAGATTCTATGAAATGGTTCCGTAGTCAGCGTGGTGGGTGATTAATGGAAGTGTATTTTGTTGTAGGGAACTTTTTTGGGTAAATCACTCTTAGACCTCCGCGACTTGAGATCAATATACCAAATTCGGTGGTGTCGCAATGGTGTGTGCAGAAAGACCGGAGACAAAGAGTTCCCCCACTCCGATTGTAAAAAGACTCGGGGACTGCACACGTCTCTTACTTGCGCCACAATTGAATTTCACAGTTTTGGACACTTGGTCGTGAAATTTTATTTGTTGATGGCCCTTATTGATTACACGTGTTTCGGCACACTCTTAGTGCCTTCCTCAGATCAGGGCAATATCTATTTACTAGATATTAATGATACAACATAAAATTAGAAATTTAGCAAATCGAAAGTTATAAACATTACAAGTACATTGAAACGGAAAACATATTGAATTCATATGTTTCGCAAATTCCCCAAAATAAAAAAAAAAAAAAAAAAAAAAAAAAATTAAAAAATAATCAACATATAAAATAAAGATTCATGACAAATTTAAGCATTCATTTATAACCATAAACAACATTAATTAAATGTACAGACCCATTTGTAACCAAAACCAAAAATAGTTGACACATACCAGTCAGAAGTCGAGAAATCAATTGGAGGAGTGTGGAGGTGGGAGTGAGGGGTAGTTGTAAATATAGGGAAAATAGAAAAGAAAAAATAAAAAAGAAAAAATAAATAGAAGTATTTGAGTCAATGATCGAAATCACGAAATTGCATTGATTCACTTATTCGAAAAAAATCCCAAGTGGGTAAATCTAGCTTACCCATCCACTGATTTATCAGCTACAATTAACGTGATAGATGGCTGAGTCCCATCAGACTCCAAACGATTTCTATGGGAGCCGAAGTAAAACATTTGGGTCACTGCGCTGTGTTCATACCTTATTATTCTATTCAAACATGCATTCCTGTGTACAAATTCATCTAGTACGTGTTTCGCCTGACATTACCATATGTTTCCCTTCAAGAAGTCTAAACTGGCTCCCATTCAACGTAGCGTTTCCGCACGGCAGTGCAATCTGAACGGTTTTCAAGTTGCAACCTAAGTAATATCACATTCTATCATTGTGTGTATCGACAATAAAGAACTTATACGGGTGAAGATATCAACCAATGTTTGGAACGCGGACCCTTTGTTGATTGGTGCGTTATTGTGTGGGCTGAGCAGACCCCTAGGGCTTACCTTAAAATTTCAATTTTACTGCATCCCGCGTCGGGTTCCTAAGATGGCGGACACCATTCTATGTTATTTATATATTGGATGTTGCCATAGTAATGGTATTTGGTCCTACTTCTGTTTCCGTAATATGACAGCTGTCGGCCATATTTTAGTGGTAAGGACCTAATTATCTATGCCAGGTTTGTACGTGTTCTTACACCATTTTGAATTAAAATAAAAACAGTCCTAAACTGGAGTACAAGCCCCATTAATTATGATCTCTCTCAAAACTTATTTACATATGGATCTGGTCCGATATCACATCTCGAGGAGTGTTATCTCCTCCAGGTGCATGCTGGGAGAAGTAGTCTCTCTGAGTTTCTACGTCAGAGCAGGTCTGGGGATAAAATCCGCAGGTAAAGGCTTCCTTAACCAGATAAGGAGATACAAGAAGGGCAACAGGAACCAAACACCTAAGCAAGTCCGTTTTCAGTTAACAAACTCTTCAATCAAGAAACGACCTTTAGTCGGAGGCGAGGAAGGAGGGGGTCAGGCAAACATAGGCAACCCAGATGCCTCAGAAGACTATCGAAGAGTGACCAGAGCAGGAGCCAGGGCAGTAGCCAAACAGAACCAATAAATACTCTTGTGATGAATCTATCAAACACGGATTTATCTCAGGATGAAATCTCTCTCCTTAACAAAGGGCTATCATTTGCACCAACTGCCTATATGGAACCTATGCAAGTGCATATTGACTTATTTAAATTTGTGAGAAAATTAAAACTTAAGAAATTCTTTGCCACACAAGTAGAGAAAGGGAAACGTACTTCAGATCCAGTAGAAAGAAGTAAAGTCACGATTGAGGAATTGGGCAATATTCATCTATTAAGATCATTACAAGAATCAGACAACTTTCCTATTCATCAAACCATGCAAGAATTAACAATCACACCCATTGGTTTAATCAGTAAAGAACTTAGACCTACATCCAAATTCTTGCCACAATTACCTCCTGACAACATGATAGATGCTTTCTACAAATCAGTTACAAAAGACCTGTATAATATCCAAGACAAAATGAGGCACAACCGCAGACAGACGGAACGAGAGAACCTTACATTACAAGAGAAGAATGCACTCTGGAAACTCAAAACTAATCGTCAGTTGGTCATCAAAGAAGCTGATAAGGGGGTAACATAGTTGTTTTGAACCGTATGGACTACATAAAAATGGCTCAAAACCATCTCGATACACCCAACTGTTACCAAATTCTGTCAAGTAATCCGACGAACAGAATAGTACAAGAACTTAAGGACTCAATTGAGGGGTGGCACCGACAGGGCCTCATCACAGACGATGAGAAAAGATTTCTGTTCATCCCGAAACCGACATTACCAACTATTTATTTTCTTCCCAAGGTGCACAAAGACTTTTCTACTATCCCGGAAGGAAGGCCAATCTTGAGTGGAATAGGTTGGGCCACAGAACCACTATCGGAATACATAGATCATATACTAAGACCTAAAGTTAAACTGGTAAAAGCCTACCTAAAAGACACAACTTCTGCATTACATATTGTTGAGAACATCCAATGGCAGCCTACATACCATCTTGCTACGTGGGATGTCAAGGCCCTATATACGTCAATTGGACATGATTTGGCACTTGATACTGTTGACTACATTTTTAAGAATGAATCGGCATCACATTTTTCATTCGTCTGCATGTTAAAAGAAATGCTCATGGCCACCCTAGATAATAGCATCTTTACCTTCAACAACACTATATACAAACAGAAACGGGGGGTTGCCATGGGGGTCAAATATGCACCAGCACTAGCAAACCTAGTAATGGGCATGTTTGAGGACTTATTAATCTACACTACAGAGGCGTATAACAGACACGTCATCAAATGGACCCGGTACATTGATGACGTCCTGTTAATATGGAATGGCACACCACAGGAGCTGGAAACGTTCAGACTCCAAATCAACAATAACCAGCTAGGCATTGAATTCACAGGAATTAGCAGTAAGACAGAGATCAATTTCTTGGATCTAAATGTTTATGTTTCGGGAGAACATCTTAAAACCAGAACATATCGGAAAGAGACAGAAGTAAACTCCACATTATATGCAACGAGTTGCCACTATGAACCAGTAATCAGGAATATCCCTAAAGGGGAGTACATTAGGGCCAAGAGGAACTGTAATGAACTATCTTACTTTAATGAAGAATGTGAAACTTTATCCAGGAGATTTCAAGCCAGGGGCTATCCAAGGAAGTGTATTGAAACTGCCTATAACAAAGCACAAAAAATTCCAAGGACACAAACCCTAACGCAACAGGTGAAACCTAATCCGTCAGATAAGGTGCGATTCATTACTACATACTGCGCAAACAACTATGTTATCAAGAAATCTCTTAGAAAATACTGGCACTTACTCAAATTGGACCCTCACATCGAGTCTTATATACATGATCACCCGTCATTGATCTATAGACGAGCTAAAACCTTGAAACAGAGCCTCAGTCCGTCATTACTACCAGAAGAAAGGGAGGAGACAACTGGGACCTGGCTAAAAGAATCCAACCCAGGTTTCAGAAAGTGTGGCACATGTACTATGTGCAAATATGCCACACCCATGACAGACATCTTCAAAGCAGGCAATGGACCTCAAATCAAGATACGAGAACAGATAAACTGCAAAAGTAAGCATGTTATATATGCCATCATCTGCACTTGCAAGAAAATCTATATTGGCAGTACGATTCGTGAACTCCGCTTCAGGATCAGGGAACACCTGGCAGTGATTGGAAGCCAGGACAAGAATTTACCTCTAGCGGACCATTGGCAGCGCGTCCACCAGATGGACAACAAACAACACATCAAATTCATCGGGCTCAAAAAAGTGACATTGGGATGCAGAGGAGGCAATCAGGAACTATTGTTACGTCAAGAGGAGGCCAAACTCATTAATTTCTTCAGAAGCGTAGAAAACGGCCTCAACACAGACAAAGAAATGTCATACTTTCTATAAATAATGTTTGTGAAAAATGTTCTTTGGGAGAATTTTGATAATTTGTGTTTGGTATTGTATAGATCAGAGATAAGCGCCTGAGAAGCAGGCCGGAATACAGCTAAATAAAAAGGTTCGCGGATTTTATCCCCAGACCTGCTCTGACGTAGAAACTCAGAGAGACTACTTCTCCCAGCATGCACCTGGAGGAGATAACACTCCTCGAGATGTGATATCGGACCAGATCCATATGTAAATAAGTTTTGAGAGAGATCATAATTAATGGGGCTTGTACTCCAGTTTAGGACTGTTTTTATTTTAATTCAAAATGGTGTAAGAACACGTACAAACCTGGCATAGATAATTAGGTCCTTACCACTAAAATATGGCCGACAGCTGTCATATTACGGAAACAGAAGTAGGACCAAATACCATTACTATGGCAACATCCAATATATAAATAACATAGAATGGTGTCCGCCATCTTAGGAACCCGACGCGGGATGCAGTAAAATTGAAATTTTAAGGTAAGCCCTAGGGGTCTGCTCAGCCCACACAATAACGCACCAATCAACAAAGGGTCCGCGTTCCAAACATTGGTTGATATCTTCACCCGTATAAGTTCTTTATTGTCGATACACACAATGATAGAATGTGATATTACTTAGGTTGCAACTTGAAAACCGTTCAGATCGCACTGCCGTGCGGAAACGCTACGTTGAATGGGAGCCAGTTTAGACTTCTTGAAGGGAAACATATGGTAATGTCAGGCGAAACACGTACTAGATGAATTTGTACACAGGAATGCATGTTTGAATAGAATAATAAGGTATGAACACAGCGCAGTGACCCAAATGTTTTACTTCGGCTCCCATAGAAATCGTTTGGAGTCTGATGGGACTCAGCCATCTATCACGTTAATTGTAGCTGATAAATCAGTGGATGGGTAAGCTAGATTTACCCACTTGGGATTTTTTTCGAATAAGTGAATCAATGCAATTTCGTGATTTCGATCATTGACTCAAATACTTCTATTTATTTTTTCTTTTTTATTTTTTCTTTTCTATTTTCCCTATATTTTCAACTACCCCTCACTCCCACCTCCACACTCCTCCAATTGATTTCTCGACTTCTGACTGGTATGTGTCAACTATTTTTGGTTTTGTTTACAAATGGGTCTGTACATTTAATTAATGTTGTTTATGGTTATAAATGAATGCTTAAATTTGTCATGAATCTTTATTTTATATGTTGATTATTTTTTAATTTTTTTTTTTTTTTTTTTTTTTTTTTTTTTTTATTTTGGGGAATTTGCGAAACATATGAATTCAATATGTTTTCCGTTTCAATGTACTTGTAATGTTTATAACTTTCGATTTGCTAAATTTCTAATTTTATGTTGTATCATTAATATCTAGTAAATAGACATTGCCCTGATCTGAGGAAGGCACTAAGAGTGTGCCGAAACACGTGTAATCAATAAGGGCCATCAACAAATAAAATTTCACGACCAAGTGTCCAAAACTGTGAAATTCAATTGTGGCGCAAGTAAGAGACGTGTGCAGTCCCCGAGTCTTTTTACAATCGGAGTGGGGGAACTCTTTGTCTCCGGTCTTTCTGCACACACCATTGCGACACCACCGAATTTGGTATATTGATCTCAAGTCGCGGAGGTCTAAGAGTGATTTACCCAAAAAAGTTCCCTACAACAAATTACACTTGATGTAGATGGTGTTTGTTCATCTGTTTCTAAAGTTGCCTGTCGCTCTTGTTCAGGTGTTTCTGACTCTGCACTCGATGCTTCTGATGAGGCACTGCCTGGAGTTGGTGTTCTTTTGTTGTAAAGTGTCTTTCCACTCTTGGAGTTGTCCTTTTGTTGGTAATATTCTTTCCTTGAGTACACTATATCTAGCTTGTAGTCTAGTGTATCCCTCCGAAATGTTCAAATCTTCTTGGCTTTAATTTACTTCTTTTACCCATCCAGTTTATGATTAGTGTCTTCCAGTATTGTTACTAGTTCTTCATTTGTAATGGTTTTGAGTAATGATGTTTTCAATTTTTCAAGGTCTGATTCTACGTTCAATAGTGACCTAGACAATTCTTCAATCGTTAATAAAATTAGATCTAGGGAACATTTGTTCAAGATATATCTCCACCTTTTAACGAAGTCCGGATTTTCTTTACATAAGGTTAGTTCCAGATCTATTCTTAGGCCACGTGGTATTCGTTGAGCTTTGTAATACTCTGCAAGCGTTGTTGCATGTAATTTCTGGCTGATCTCTCTCCGTATTAGACGTTCAAGTGGGTATGTTAAGGATTCGATTTTTTGGAAAAAACAAAAGACATTGGATTAATGTATTTTTTATTTTTTTTATTTTACTTGTTACAATTTACAAAAAAAGTTTACAAGAAAAGAAAAGAAAATATGAGTCTCCACTCCCTCCCTCTCTTCTCTTCTTCTAATAAAGTGTTTCATGAGTCCAAACTAACAACCAAACAAAACCAAACAAAACCGCTCCTTCAGAATTCCGGGCTCATGGCCTAATTCCAGTTTATAGTCTTAAAGCTTCAAGTTCATGAAGAACTGTGAAAGCGCTATCACATAACTAGTATTATCCCCCTTTATTAAGCAGTTCCGCCAATCCTCTTCGTCACACATTCTTGACTCCTTGAATAAGTGACGCAAATGTGTGGTTCTCAGCTTTGACAGGGTCGTACACGATAGTAATAAGTGTCGAGCGTCTCTGTTTGCGACTTGACTTTACAGAACCGGCAGCTGTTGTCCAGTATTAGTTTTGGCAAGAGATTCATTCGCACTCATAAGAAGGTATCTCTCAAAGTCTTATTTGGGAATTTATTTAGATAGTTTGGTAGGTCATTTAGGCCGTGTGTTATTGGTGGCAAATAGCTTATCAATTTACTTCTCTGTTCTAGAGCTGTCGTCTGTATCCAATCTTGTTCCCACAATTTTTGTTTTACTTTGTTCAGATTTTGAATGAGTTCTTCTTCAGAGCGATTTATCTCTTCGAGGGTTTTTTGATTTTCTTTTGTCCAGAGCGTCAGAAGTTTGCTTTTCTGTTCTTTAATTTCTGTTTGAATAATAGACATTACACTTGGGCGGTTGCTGGTTAAAGACTTCCTGTATAGCATTAATGAGTTTCTAGCAACCATCGACTCCAGTGATTGCAGACAGAGCACCTGACGTATGGTCTTTACTGGTGGCGATAGCAGTAAGTTCAGTGTATTTTTCCAGAACAGTCCTTCTATATGTTTCCAAAATTCTTGCGGTATAGTCGGCATTGCATCCGCACCATACCATAAATCAAAGAAGGGACCACCTTTCCCTTATAAAATTGGATCAAAGGGATTGCTGTGAATCAACCAAATCTTCTGTCTATTACTTTTGCCTGACTTGCCAATTTTCTCGCCTTTTCCAAGAGGTGATGTTGCATAGGGCGCTCTTTTTTGTTGTTACTTAAAATTACCCCCAGGTATTTCAATTTCTTCACTTGTTCTATCTTCTCCCCTTCCAGGGTCCAACTGAAGATCTCAGTCCGGGTATTTTGTTTCTCCATAGTCATGACTTTGGTTTTGGCTTTGTTGTTCTCTAAATTATTCTTCCTTATATAAATTGCCAATTCGTTTAATTGGCGTTGTAGGCCAATTGGGGTGTAATATATCAAAATGAGTTTGTCTGCATAAAGCAATCTCGGGATCCTGACCTTCCCTACTGTTGGAGGGAAAGAACGGATCTCCTGGTCGCTTTCTTCAATGTCCCAAAGATATGAGTTAAAGAGTGTTGGTGCAAGAGGGCACTATTGTTTGACTCCTCTTGCCGTGGTGATTGACTCTGATAACATCCCTCCTTTCTTTAAACGCACTCTGATGGAAGTTTTCTCAGTGAAGGGCTCTAATGGGCCCTAAAATACTTTTTGGCAATTTCTTGTTATTAATTTTTCCCAGAGAATTTCACGGTTGACCTGGTCAAAAGCCTGGACCAGGTCAATGAAAGCAAGATGGATCTTTGGATTTCCTTCCTGGATCTTACTTTTTTTTTTTTTTTTTTAAATTCAAGATTTATTGATTTTGTACAAGTTCAACAGTCACTTACATCCAAAATCTCCAGTAAATAAGTAAAGGGAGCATATAAGGCAAGTACCATCTTCACATATCATGTGGAGTAGTTCCTGAACATTAAACATTATAATGAATAAGATCAACAAAACCCAGTTTCACCCCCCCTCCCCCCCTCTCTTTATTATCTCCAAATACGTGATTGAGAAACACCATTAAACAATGAGACAACACCAGAAAGCTTCTAATATAAATATGATATCCGACCAGGACACATAGCATGATCCAAGGATCCGCCACAGCAAAAATCTTCGTTTGTTATCGTTATTGACACGAATCGCAACAATATACTGCACACATTGTCTTTACAAGGCATGTTTGGCTCTGAACTCGGACCAGGCACCTTCGACAACAGTAAGATCTCCGCGTAAAGCGGCGGTTAGGTAGTCCATCCTATAGAGAGTCTGGGCAACCGCAAGCCATTCAGTTTTAGTAGGGAGCTTGGCCCTCTTCCACACCATAGTGAGGCAGGCTCGTGCAGCCATCAACAGACCTTGTAGTACCATCCTAGGTGCTTTTACAACTTTGTCCCCTGTTTCGATCAGACCAAACAAGATAAACATTGGCTGCTGCACCCTTTCTTCATCGTCCAGATCCCTGATCCAGCTAAGAACCTCTGACCAGTAGGTCTGCACCATGGTACACCCCCACCACATATGCCAGTAACCCGCCCGCTTCCCACAGCCCCTCCAACAATATGGGCTAACCCCCTGATACATTTTGGCAAGCCTGATCGGGTCGTACTGCCATCTATACAAAAGTTTTATGGCATGCAGTTTGTACTGGCAGGATATTGAGGATTTCGCAGTGCGTCTGCAGATGTTTAGCCACAGCTTTTTGGAGATTTGTCTGCCCATATCTGCTTCCCATCTGCCCTTAAGCACCAATGAGGGGGAGATATCAGTCTCAATCAGGGCCGAATACATAGCGCTTATCAGACCACTGGAGCCCGTACATCGATCAAGGATCATTTCAAATGGGGTAAGATCCCTCTGCAGCTGGTCCTTCCAGATTGACCTTGTCATTACCCCTTTGAGCCTCAGATACAGGAAGACTGAAAGCGTGCCTATGCCAAGCGCCTCTTGGAGCTCCTGTACGGTCACAAAGGTCCCGTCGCGCCATAATTGGCCCGCTCTTTCCAGCCCCGCTTGGTACCACGTTTCATAGCTTCCTGGTTCTGAGATTGCGTCTCGGATCCCTGGTGACCAAAGGTGACCCAGGGGAGCTGGCCACGTCGTGACTCCCATCATTTTCCTGCCTGGTTTCCAAATTGCCCATAACGTACCCAAGATGGGGTGGGATCTGACTTTTTCACGCAACTGGGGTCTGGGGACCCATAACCATTCGGGCACAATAAAGGGACGAAGGTGATAATTATCCAGCGCTATCCACTGGGGTTCCGAATGTTGCCTAAAGTGTGGGACAAGAACTCTAAGTTGCGCCGCCCTGTAATACGTTTCCATGTCCGGGAGGCCCACTCCCGTGTTGTCTTTGCGGAGCTGGAGTAAGGGTCTTGGAATTCTAGGTCTCTGGCCCTGCCACAGGAAGGACAAAAACATTTTTCGCACATCGATGAAGAATTCCGGGGGCATCCTAATGGGGAGCATCTGGAACAAATATAATATCTTGGGGAGAAAGACCATCTTTATGGCATTTAAACGGCCCATCCAGGAGATTGTGAGCTTGGACCACCGTTGGCTATCTTTCTGTAAAGCATGTGACAGTGGTGGGAAGTTAGCTTCATATAAGGAGTCAAGGTCGCGGGTGACATTAATGCCCAAGTAGCGAAGGGTAGTAAGGCTGACTTGGACTCCTAGCGGGGCAAAGCGTACGATTTCAGAATCCCTACTCTTGTCAATCGGGAGGAGGACTGACTTCCTTGTGTTGATCTTTAGGCCAGCCAGTGCACCGTATTCCTCAATTATATCAAGCGCAGCTGGGATCGAGTCTAAGGGGTCGGTCAGGTGAAGCAAAATATCATCCGCGTATAGCCCTAGTTTGTACTCCCTGTCTCCCACCGTGATGCCCTTAACTCCACTGTCACTTCTTAGTTTCTGCGCCAATGGTTCAAGGGACATCACAAACAATATTGCTGACAATGGGCAACCCTGTCTCGTACCTCTTTCAAGGGGAAACCAGCGTGAATATCCTCCATTCACCGCCACCGATGTCGTGGGGGAGGTGTACAATGCTTTAATGGCGCGGCAGAGTTTCGGTCCCAACCCATATGATACCAACACTCTTTCTAAAAAGTCCCAAGACACTCTATCAAAAGCCTTCTCAGCATCCAACGATAAAAGAGATGGGTCCCCCTTCATTCCCTGTGCCTCGTGTAGTAAGTGGAGTGTTTTCCGCATGGTATCTGCCCCCTGCCTGCCAAGAACAAAGCCAACTTGGTCAGAGTGTACCAATCTAGGAAGATATGTTTCAAGTCGAGCCGCAATGACTCTAGCATACACCTTAGCGTCGATATTAAGAAGCGAGATGGGTCGATAAGAACTACAGTATTTGGGGTCTCGACCTTCCTTAGGAATTACAGCCAGGAGGGCTTGAGAGAAGGATGGGGGGGCCTGACCCGTATTGAAAATATGGTTGAACAAGGATGCTAGGAAGGGGGCAAGGAGGGTAGAAAATGCTTTATAGAAACCCGGTGTAAATCCATCATCCCCTGGGGCTCTCCCTATTTTTAGCCTCTTAATGGCACTCTCCACTTCTTCCTCAGTGACCGGAGTATCTAGGGATTCGGCCTCTGCACCTGTGAGGGTGGGAAGACGCGCTCCCTCAAGATATTCGTCTACGCTTCCTACAGAGGGAGGGGGGTCACACATATATAGATCTTCGTAGAAGTAGGCAAATGCCTCCTGTATGTCCTTCAGGGACGTGACCGTCGTATCTATTAGAGTGCCGTCAGTCCTCTCAATTCGATCGACCCATCTCTCCGCTCTCTGCGCACGGAGGCGAGCTGCTAACAGAGCATCTGCTTTGTCCCCCTTCTCGTAATATTTTTGCTTAAGGCACTGTAAGGTCTGGGCTGTTTTGCCAGCGATAAGAATCCTCAATTCTTCTCTGAGTTGTTTAGCTTCAGTTAAATACCTTGGTCTGTCAGACGGGGTGGTCTGCGCCAAGTTCTGAGCCACAGCAAGCTTCTCCCTAATGCCCCTTTCTATCAGGGCACGTTCCCTTTTCCTTCGGGCCCCTTCCCTTATAAGGATTCCCCTCCAGGTAGCCTTGGCTGCTTCCCACACAGCTACCTTCCCTACTTCCCCTGTATCATTAGTGGGAAAGAATTGCTCAATCTCATTTTCAAAGGTCTCCTTAAAGACCGGGTCAGCCCAGAGGGATTCGTTACACCTCCATTTGGTGTTGCGGGGTGACAGCTCATCCCAAGATATATCAATTGCAACCATGTCATGGTCTGACCATGCGGAGGGGTATATAGTGGCAGCTTGCAGTACACGTAGAAGATCGTTGGAGAGAAAGATATAGTCGATGCGTGTGAGTGTGTCGTGGGGGAGGGAGTGAAAGGTAAAACCTCTGTCCAACGGTTGTAGATGTCGCCAGCTATCTACAAGGCCATAAAGATGAAGGGTAGACTTGATTTCAGCCTCAGTTCGAGTGTTGGGCGGGTCTAATGCGTCGGCCCTGGTCTGCCTGTCAATAGAGCTGTCCATCCATGTGTTAAAGTCCCCGCCCAGGACCGTGTGACCCTTAGCCATGTTAAAGACCTTTTCAGAGATTTTGTGAAGAAAACGATTCTGCCCTTGATTTGGTGCGTAAAGCGTGGCCAGAGTGATTGTTATGCCCCCTATATTACCCACAACCGTGATCGCCCTACCCTCAGTGTCCGTCCATATGTCAAGAATTGTCATTCGGAGGGATTTGCGAACCAGAATTCCCACCCCTGCCTTTTTCAATATACCCGAGCTCCAGTAGGCGAGGCCAATCTCCCGTGACGGGATGGCTCTCTCCTCACCCCTCCGGTATCTTGTTTCTTGAAGGAGCAAGATGTCTACGTTCGATCTTCTGAATTCCCTGGCCACCATTGATCGTTTTGTGGGAGAGTTCAAGCCTTTGACGTTGAGTGTGCAAATGCGTAATGTGTCCCTACGGGGTGCGAGTGCCATCGTAGGTGTAATTAGTGATCGTGGGCGGCCATTCCATCTGTGCCACGGCACATGTCCTGCCGGCCATCGTTATGCATGGGTCGTCATTATAAGAGTAGATCCCAAAAAATCCCACGGAGGCCGACGACCAAATCGTCCAGTGCCTACCATAGACCTCAGTGTGGCCATGGTGCGTCTGCATATCTTTTGGATCAAGATTGTTGCAAAGTGTGTGTTCCTCAACCTCCCCCTCCCCCACCCACCACCCCCTCCCCAACACATTTGGCGCCCGATTCGCCCAGGTTAACATCACCCAGCCGAACTCGGACCACCAGTGGAGACCGCAGAACAGGCGGTCCTACCATAATAAAGTCACATATATCAGTGAGCCCCCAACTTTTGTGTGCACCTAACAATAACATTAATCCAATAACAGAGTCATCAACCATCCCCCAGGAGCTGGCACAGTGAGTATTACGCCGTATCACATACCGAGCGTCTGAGACACACAGAGCTAAAGATACCTCACACTTGGAGAAAAGTGACCTTACACAGTTTGGCCTGCAGGCCATCTATGGAAGTCTCATAGCAGGAGGTTGATTCTTATGCATGAGTTTGTGACCCCCTCGGCAGAGTAATTTGCCCAGTTTACTTTTTACCCAAGGGCATGCCAAAGCGCTTCAGGCACCTTGTCAGTGTTCCATGTCCTGGGAGGTGTTCATCTTTCTGAATTTCCTGGAACCTGGGATCTTCCTCCGCTGTGAAGCCTTGATTTTCCACTCACCACCAGATGTTCCTTGATCCTCGTGAGAGGGGGCACCTTCCGGCGAGCCTATCAGGTCCGAAGCACAATCAGCAATGTCCTTCTCCATGACAAGTCTCAATGTCGAGCCTTCCCATTCGAAGGTGAGGGAGAATGGGTACCCCCATCGGTACCTGACGCCCTTGTCTTTCAACATTTTCGTGATCGGAGAGCACTTTTTTCTCATTGCTAGTGTGAGAGATGACAAGTCCTGGTAGAGAGAAATGGCGGAGTTCTCCAAGGACAATTGTGGGGCGGTTCTGGCCTTTTCCAAGATTCGTGCTCTGTCCGCGTAGTTGTGGAATCGAGCCAGGACCGATCTCGGGGCCCCTGGTCTACCTCCAGCCCTATGGATTCGGTCAATTTTAGGTGCGTCAACTGAGTCATCGTTGTAGAGGAGCTTCAGGATAGTGTGTAACGATTGCTTCAGGTCTAGTTCGGTTTCACCCTCTTTCTCAGGAAGGCCAAAGACTCGAATATTGTTACGACGCTCCCTATTTTCGAGGTCGTCGACCTTAAGGCGCAATTCGTCTTCTCTGTTCGATATGTCTGCAATGCGGTGATCCATCTGTGCTTCCAGTACGTTCAGAGATGTTTGGTTGTGCTCAACCTGCTCGAGCCTGTCGTCCATTTTGTCCATCCTCTGCGTGATCTTATCTATCCTGTTACCAATATCTGCTCGCATACCCCTCAGTTCGGCAAGCAAATCAGCTACATCCGCCTTGGTCGCGGCAGCCTCGGATCCTGCTGTCGACATTGTAGGAGTCGAGGAGGGCCCTGGGGATCTGGCAATTGGTGAAAACGTGTATTTCGCCAACTTGGTTTTAGGGTCCATGAAGGGCGGCACCCAAAAGCGGGGTGAAAAATGTCCTGGCGGTCTCCTATCGATGTAACGTTAGCACCCGCGGTCGCGGGACAGCGCGAAGGGCCAGCTCTTGATACGGACACTATGCCACCAGGGCCTCTCGAGTTTTGTTTCCGCAGCACCGGAGAGGGGCCCCCTGGAGGGTAGGTAGGGGGGAGGATGAGCCGAGGGCAGGCCGGCAAAGATCAGCAGTGGACAGCTGCCCCGCGATGCAGGGGGGGACGAAGGATCCGCTTACCGTGCCGTGGCGGTGGTGTCAGCGAGCCCCAAGAGGGGGCTCCCAGCCGCACTGAGCAGTAGTGCACAGCAGGTTCCTCACGGAGCTCCAAGAAAAGCGCGGGGTCAGTCACAGAAGGCGACTCTTCCCGCGTATACGCAGGCCTGGACTGGAAGTTCCGCAGGACGCATGCCGCGCCGAAGGCCTCAGAGTGCCGGTGTTGATTTCACCACGATGCCGCCTCCGATTTTCTCCGGGTTTTCTCTCATCCGGGGGGGACACCTTCCCACGTCTCTCGCTCAAAAACCAACTCTGGGGGGGGTCTCGAAGTGGGGGCTCACTGCCACTTTCCGGACCCTGTGTTGAGCGCTCACACGGAGAGGCGACTCATCCGTGCGCCCCCTAGTGGCCACTGGATCTTACTTTTTAAGGTACCGTTGACCTAACCCATTTTTGGAAATTTTCCAGCAGTAGCGAACCAAACACTTTTCCAACCACATGTAAAAGTGTGATTGGTCAATATTTCTTGGGTTGTTCTCTAGGCCCTAGTTTGTACATAGGAACAATGGTTGCTGTCGTCCATGAGGCAGGTATAGATCTTGTTTTAGAACAATTTTGTATTACCTCATAGATGAAATCAGTCCATTCTGTAAGATGCTCCTTAAAATCTGCATTAGTAATGCCATCAGGCCCTGGGGCTCTTGGATTATTCAAACAAACAAGTTTTCTCTAATATCTTCCCGATCACAAGTGTTCTCCCATGCTGGTTTTACCAGATCTTGGTTAGAAGGTATGCTTGTCCATTCTTGTTTAAGGAGAAGAGGGTGTCCAACTTTCTGGAATAACTTTGCGAAATTGAGTTGACCAAGCTTCTTCTCCCACAAAGTTATTTATTGAGTTGTTTTGTGACTCTGAAGTAGTTCTGATTAGAGTCCAAAAGTCCCTGGTTTTCCTGATGCACACTGTCTTCAGCATACCAGCTGCGTCAGTTTGATTAATGGTCTCTCTATGTTGTCTAAACCAGCTTTTATATGTCCTTATTGCTACTATTAGCTCATTCGCCGATTCTGGGGTGTTTGCTTTTTTGCTTGGCGCTTTAATTTTCAAAATGTTTCTCTATCTCCCACAATGCTTTTGTTAAATTCGTATAGATGAGTTTTTATCTTATTATTTGACTAAGCCTTTCTTTTAACTTCGTAGGCTTCTAACAGAGGCTGATAATCGATGTTGTTTTTCACACCTGCTAACCAATTTGCCCTGCCGATGTTAGTGTATGTGTCTGTGAGTTCTATATCTGCGTTAGCAGGCAATCTTAACTTTGTTCCACTCTTACATGCCTCGATCTCCACTGCCATGGTCAGTCTAGATTTTCTTATACAGGTCCATTTTACCTTTAAAAGATTATGGTCACTGTTGACTGTTCTCACAACCTCAAACTCAGTTATGATCTTCAACAGCTCGTTTGAGACAAATATATGGTCTAAATTTGCTGTTGAGTTATTTCTTTCCCATGTCGGCATTCTCGGGTTATTACTGGGTATTGATGTTTCTAAACTCTGAAGATCCCAGGAGGCCATTGTTGTGATCCATAAATGTCCACGAACCATGTTAGGTGGCACCTTCTTTCCAGTATCACACTGCGTTTTAGATTTTGGGCATACCGCATTAAGATCTCCACATGGATTAATACATTTCGGCGTCCACTCCAAATGTATTCTTTCCAAGATATTATCTACCATTTCTAGATAATCCTTATTCTTAATCACAGTGGGATTCCAGGATGTGTTCAACAAGATTATTTCTTCTTCCTTTCCGTTATGTTTATTGCTTTCCAACAGTTGCTTAGACCACCTCAGAAGAAACACTTGAAAGTGGATGTTTGAGGTCAGTGATTTTATATAATGTATCCCTGCTCCGGATCTAAGAGCAGTCAACAGACCTGATGAAGGTCGGCCTTTTTCTGATCGTACAGCTGGGGACAGATAAGTTTGATAACCCTCCAGGAACTGCTTTTTATTTAGCCAAGTCTCCTGGAGACATATGATATCAAAATCCCCTAAATTGACGTCACTCTTTGCCAGGAGATGGCTGAACCCTCTAGTATTCCAGCAGCCCATAGTGATAGCATCAGTTCCCGAGGCCTTCAATCTATCACTCCCCAGTACAATCGTTCTGTCCTTCTGTGCCTTGCGTGGCTAGCTTTTTTTCACTAGGGCTTTCGAAATCCATGCCCAATTCGAGTGATCTTCGTCTTCCCCATCCTCATTTTTTTTGTTTGGTACTGTTTGTTCATTGTCCATTTCTGTAACTTCTTAGGCAAATGTGATTTTTATCCTCTGTAGAGAACCTTTTGGATATCTGCCATTTTTCACAGCATCCTGGTGAATGATTCCGTCTTGTCCAGATTTGTTCGACTTAGCTCTTTGAACATCCCTTTCAAGGGAACTGATTGACTTCTCGATCAAGGTGACTTCCTTTGTTTGGGTCGACCCTTTAGTTGGTCGAGATGTAATCTCTTCCAAACCAGTTGATGTTCCCTCTTGCCTTCAAGGCTTGTTGTCTTTATCCACCTGATGTCATTTTTCTTGTTTCTATCTTCGCACCTCGTGTACGACAGTACCACATGTTGTAGGCCAGCATTTGAAAGCTTTCTTGTTCCAAAATCAACATAATCTGATTATAGAGGAAGGAATGTGTAGGTAAACACAATCTCTTTTACCAGTAGAACTGAACTCCACAATTTTTATATCTTCCGTGTTGATCTGCCTCAACTTTGGAATACAGTTACTTAGTGCCAAAATGTTTTTGTGGTGTAGGATCAAATTGTCTCGAAAATCCCCTACCCCTTCCAGTTTAAAAGTCCTTTCGCTACCCAACTTTTTACTGTACGCGGTGTGGGTGGTTTTTTCCTTTCCTGAATCTTTCTTTCGTTTCTTAGATTTCGTCCCCTATTTTGTGCAGGTGTAACTCTTCTCTTTTTCTCATTTTTACTTTGATTTGCTGGTTTGACCTTCTCCCAAGTCTGGCTGTTGATCTCTCTGTTAATACAGGGTGAGCTCATTCTTGATTTTATAGCCAGCTGAGCCTTTATTCTCCCTTTACAATCTTTCTCTGTGTTCTGACTTTCCGGTGAGTACGGGCTTCATTGAATTAGTTGAAAGAAGATGAGTAGCAAAACTAATAAAATATTTCATATTATTTAACTTTCAGAAACACTTTTATTGAAAAAGACACTTGTCCACACCTGAATTTGGGCCTCATTTTCCCGAAACGCACAGTGAATATAAGATTCATAACAGAAAGGTCATCTGCTAGGAGTCGTATAAGGAATCTTAAAAAAATGGACTATTGTAGTGTCTAAGAGTAAAATAGGAAACAAAAATTTCCTCAGAACACTCAGAGACATTTTATGTTCTACACAAAAAAAGGAAATCCTTTGTTGTATTTCTATCAAAAGCAATTACTAAGAAGCATTAGAAATTGTTCAAACTTTGTAATGTTGTGTTTATTCAGTGTTGTTGAATAATCAAATGCCAATAGAATTGATGTTTATTTTTACTTTATTCAATTCAGATTAAATAACTCATGTTAAAACGCTACCTTGAAAAAATATTATTTTGCATTGTTTGATGTCCCAAAGTGTGCCCAGAGCGTCGGTCATTTTTGTTGTAAAGTGATCCCACATGTTTTTCCACTTACATTGATCCTGTAGCCCAGGATTTGGCTCTGTGGCACCTAATTAGCATAATCTAATCAGTTGTTTTAATTCAGTATTAACCTTGAATGTAAATGCATATTTTGACATAAGGTGTGCTTCTCGACACTTCTTTACTACAAGTGCATAGAGTACCTTACAGTGCAGTGCACTTGGGTCTTCCTGTCTTTTCTAAAGGCCTTAGTAACTCTTGAAGGATTTTTTTAGGAGACGTGCAGATGTGCCTCGGACAGGGCTGGTGGCACCTTATCTTTTCGTGTATGTTTAACCCTTTCTTGCCAGGTAAACCGTGATTACCGCATTTGGCACAGTTAGGTGGCCTGGCTCGAAAATGGCCATGCCACAATTTTCTTTGTCCTGTCCTTTGGCCATCTTGCTCCTTCACCTTCCACAGAACAAGCTTTTGCAGGCTTCTGCATGCCTTGAGTATGCGCCCTCAGGATGTGGGTGAACAGTCTAGTTCCAATACACATCCTGGGTGCCAGAGAGTCTGGTGTTCTGTGAATGCCTGGGACCACCATGGTCCATGAATGGTCCACGTATGGTATGCCTGTATGTGAGCAGATCTCCCATTGGGTCCTCTTCATTTTGGCATGAAGGAGATTTTGGATAAGAGAAGGCTCCAAACACCCATGCCATGTCGATCTCTGGAGTTCTCACTGAAAGAAGGATAGGATCCAAATATCCTGAAACTAAGAAGCTGAGTCGAGGAACCGCTGGTGATCCACTGGAAGGTTTGACACCCTGAGCCTGCTGTCGTCCCGTGGGACCCCTCTGCATCTGGTCATCCTAGAAGGTCTGCGAAGATGCTTCGACCCATTGGAATAGGCGCGTTCATAAAATCCTGCAAGTAAGGCTTTACGGAAGCGTCTCTGTGCCCACCATTGGGCTGATCAGCTTGTGCAGGAGTTTTGCCCTGATACCGCCACCGTTTTGAGGAGGCCCTTGAAACTTCGTTCATCGCAAGCTCCTTGTTCACTGTTAAACTTGGTCTTCCCAGGCCTGGAGTAAAGGGAGTGCCCCCGATCCAGAGTACACGCGGTCACCGTGTCGTCAAGCCGTGGTGACGAACTTTGAAAGTTCATTGCAGCTGTGGCCCTCTGTGGCCTGAAGCCTGCTACAGTGGAACTGGCCTGATCAATCCACCAGGAGCAGAGAAATCGCCACTGACCCATAGGGGATTCAACGCTGTACCTTCATCGCTGAAAGCCGCAGAGCCGCAAGATTGCCACATTTGAACCTGCAACTGAAGTGGATTCGACTGCCGAAGTTTGGTCTGGAGTGCACCCGGGGTAAGTGAGTGATTGCAACCCGAAACTGTGGCCGCTAGTTCATCCCTACATTTTAACAAATGAGTGGCCCCTGATGGCTCCTCTCCTTTCCACTGCTAGTGTGAACTAGTGAGCAATTCACAACTCTTGAAATCGACCCTGCCCTCAAGTGGAGGCCCTCCTTGAATAGTGGGAACCTATTCTGCATCACCTCACCTACCTTCCTGAGCTGCTAGAGCCCCTACAAAAGACCCCGTTTTGCCCATTTTAACTACTGGGTGCGCCCGCTTCGCTATGACATTTGAACATTAGGCTCCCCTCCTCTTAGGGATTGGACTGCCTTTCAGTAAGGACTGTGTTTGATGTAGAAGGGCCTAAAGACTATTTGCACTGCCTGCTTCCTTCCTTGTTTAGGTTGTGGACCCATTTGGTGCATTCATCCTTTAGACCACATTGGTATTGTATATATGTGTATAGATAGGATTGTATTGTTTTAATAGTATTGCTATGATTTTATGATTTTCTTACTGTGTGTTGAAATTCAAAGGTCTTGGATTGAATGTATTTGTATTTTTGATGTTAATACACCTGACTGGGAGTGATTTGTAAGTGTCCTTTACTCTGTGTGCTCATTGAGGGCTTTCAGTCACCTTCACCCCTCCTGAGACCTAGTCTTGTCTGCCACCAAGACACCTTGATTGGCCTGGCTTGTACAGAAGGTTACCCTGTTTCAATAAACTATGCTGGCCTTCTGAAACTCTGCCCACCAGGTCAGAGTTCAGAAATACATCTTAACAGTAAGATCGTTGTTTGTCTTCCTTCTGTTTCTCCCTCCTTGTCTTGTTGCGTCTAGAAACACTTGGGAACAGGTGCATTATAAATGACTTATCATATCATATCATATCCATGCAGTGGAGATCATGATCACTTTGAGGGAGTCCAAGGGCCTTCTGCACAATATCTGCCTCATATGTGTAGTCACAAGGCCGAAACCCTTGCTAAAATGGCCACCACTATAGTTGTAGCTTCTACAAACACATTGGATGCCCCAGAGCCCTCTTCCAATGCTGAGAATCCTGAGTGGCTGCTCCCCACATTACAAAGTGAATCCCATTTCAGCCGGCAGGTGAAGCTGGCCCACTTCCAAAGCCTGCTTTTAAGGCTGCTGTCTGTCATGCGCTGTTCACTCCATCCATGCACAAGTAATGCATGATCACGTTGAGTGAGTCCAAGGGCCCTCTGCACACTATCTTCCTCTTATGTGTGCCCAGAAAGCTGTAAACCCTTGCTAAGATGGCTGCTGTTACTGCCATAGCTTCTTCAAAATCCTCGGATGCCCCAGAGCCCTGCTCCTATGCTGAGTTCCCTTATTGGCTGCTCCCCACAGCACAAAGGGAATCCCCTTTGTACCGGCAGTCGAAGCCGACCCACTTCAAAGGCTGCTTTTAAGGCTGCAGCTTGTCATGCTCTCTCTGGCTGTGTCTTCCGGGTTCGCAGGAGAACATGCCACTAAGGCATATTCTGCTTGCTCCACCTGGCCGCTAAATGTTGCATCAAAATTCCCATTTCCACAAACAGATCACTATTCAAAGTCCAAATGTAAGAGGAGCCTCTGCCCTTCGCTTACATACTCCTGCAAGCCCTCACACGATGTGTCTGCAGCACCTGATGCCACCTCCCGCATCCAACATCTTTCTTGCCTACATTATGTCTCACTGGCTTTGAGGAGCATTGTGTTGCACCCGCCTTGTCCTTTGTAATGTACAGGAACACTCTGTTATCCAAAATGCCTCCACTGGCTGTTTACGCTACCAGTATCCTACCCATATTCATGCCCAAAACGCACTTGAGTTTGTCTCTTAGCCCAATACAAAACCAGCAACTCACCTGCAACTAACCAACTGTATCCCTCTTTTACCTATTGTGAACCATGCAAGATGCCTGTAATGTACCTTATTCCTATCTGTTTGCCAATACTAAACTTGCAGCAGGTCTTCAAACTTACAGACTGTGCCCTCTAGAACATTGTTAATCTTGTCATATGCCCTGAACGCACCTGATTTGTCCATTTAGCCGAGTGCGATACATATTTAATTTCAGGATATTGACTCTTGCCTACTGCCAAACTTGTAAAACGTCTGTAAAGTACCTTATTTCATGGTTCTTGGCCTAACTGTAAACCTGTGGAATTAATATAACCATAGGTAATCTGTGTGTGTTTTCAAAACTACACAGTGCATGATTCATTCTTTTTAAATAACTGGTGCTCGAATACTCCCCTGACAACAGTCTCCTTTTCCCCTGCAGCACAGACATCATACTGTGCAGACCCCCATCCTGATGAAGGCCGTATACCAGATGTGGCACATAAAGCCCACCTAGAAACGGCTGAAACACCGTGGTGTAGACGCATTACCCACAACTGCAGTGCATTCACGCTGCTTAAACACCGAGAAAACTATTTGTGTCCTTGAAATTTATATCTGATGTTACAAATGTCGAACTGTTTATGTTTTTGCTAGTTTTATGTGAACTTCATGGCAAACGATATCTGAGGTTGAGTTTGTCCTACCCACACAAAGTGGTTGTTTTGCCAAAAAACTTTTGGTTTCGTGTGCTGTAAATATTTTCTATATCTCCGGTCAAATACCGTTTTTGATGTTATCTCTTGAGTGTCCATTTTATGTTGAACTGTACAACTTTAGGTAAAGAATAAGATTGATTCTACACTGAGTATGAATAAGTGATACTTTCTTTATGCTGAGGTTGACAAAAAACAGGAGTATTCTGTAAGCACTATTTCTTGGACCTATTCAATTGTAATTTTTGTTTCCTAACTGTAAACCTGTAACATAACTGTATTGTCCCTTAATTGCCACTATACCCAATCATCCTTGTTTGCTTACATACTTGAGGCAGCCCGCATACCACAAGGCGAACCTTTGCCAGAATGTGCATTCATAGTTATTTTGCCATTCTTGTTTGCTTACATACCTGATGTGGCCCCTGCACATGAAGGTGAGGCTTTATCTTATTCAGTCATTCTTGTACTCTTGTAACCAGCGCCATGATGGGCACGGGTTTGGTGCGCTTTATGAATGCATAAATAAATAAATAAATTACAATTTGTATTTCAATGATGGTAACCTACAATTAGCTGCAGGAAAGGCCCAAGACAGGGATACCACTTTAACAGCATACTTCAAGTTTCATACACTACGAGAATATGTGCATATAAAAAAATATAAACAGAAATTCATTTGATAAGCACTATTTCTCTATCAAATAAAATTACTTTTTTCATGTACTTATGTATTATGTAATTATTCATTGTAATATTTCTTGGTATGCATGTAAGCATCATTATATCAATAATATTCTTCATGTATGTTTTACATTTTATTTGTCTTCAATTTACTTTATTTTATGATCTCATGTCTACTTCGAATCATGATGAACATGAATTGTATTACTCTGTCATCCCTCAACATTACGTATTTGAGTCCAAAACCTGTAAGTGGAATCCAAGACAATGAGGAGCAGATAATACAATTGGCCTTCGTACTATGTCAAACTTTCAACAAATTATGTGAGATTTTGTTTGAGGTTACTACTCCTCCATGTAAAAGAAGTAAGATCCCTTAGAATTTGTTTTTCTATTAACATGAATTACTTTAATATACACCACATGATATATTTACACTCTGAAAATGTCTTCCTTTATGCATATTAACCTTTGTACATGGACATTTCCACTAGTCTATATGTATAATTTGCAGAACAGATTAGATCCACATGCCTCAGTATTATGTTTGTTGCTGCTATAGTATCATTGACTGGTTTAATAAACCTGTATTTATGAAACACAGAGGCTTGATTTGACTTCTGAAAGCTAACATTGTAAGTGGACATGATGGTGAGGGTGAGGAAAGTGCAATGGGATCCATCCACAGCAGAAGATGTGTGCAATGTGTTAGATGTAGGTAATAGGTTGCAGCAATCAGTAACACAATGGGGACAGTTGTTTGAGAAGTCTTAGGACCCGGGGGTGGGGGGTGCCAACCTGACACTTTGCCTAGGGTGGCAACATTCCTTGCAGTGGCCCTGTCACTTTCAGAAAGGATGGATTCCTAAAGAAATGCAGGGGAATGGGGGAGAGGGGCAGAAATGAAAACACGCATTGGCAAAGCCAATATGTTTTCACTATCAAATATCAAATCCAGCCTCGTACACCCAAAATAACTGCACAACATGACTAAAGAGACCATTACAACTCATAATCATTAATGAGTTAAATGCTCAGGACATGGTCGTCCACATCCAGGGTTAGGCTACTCTGCTAGCTTTGTTCTTACGCCAGTCATTTTGAAATCGTTGCAGCAAAGCAAAAAGAAAAGCCACAGTCTTCAAAGGTTTTAAAGTGAAAATAGGCACTCGCTGCAAACAAAAACGCAGAGCAAAAGACACACTGGGCCTCATTAGGACCCTGGCGGTAAGGGGTTTGCGCCAGCGTTAGCTGCGCCGACCCCTTACCGCCAACTACGAGTTTCCAGAGCGCCATGGACACTTTTCCACCCGCTTTTTGCGGGCGGAAAAATCCATGGCGCTCTGGGACCTTGGTGTTAATTACGCCACCGTATTTTACGGTGGCGTAATTAACTCCTTCCCCACTCCCATTGAGCCCTATGGGGCCGAAATGGGAATGGGGAAGGGTAAATGGGACAATGGGGACTTACCGCCCCGCCGACCTCGGAATGGGGCGGTAAGTCCGCCATCCGCCATGGCGTAAAGGGACTTTGCGCCATGGCCGGAAAGTCCGTGGATGGCGGTAAAAATCCGCCAGGGTCCTAATGAGGGCCACTGTCAGTTCTATGGCAATTTTAGACTCCATTTAAATGGCAGCAGAGGCAACAATTCAACTAAGACACACATAGAATATTCACCTTTCAGCACAACAGAGCCAGACACATTTATTGTATTTCATTGTTCATTTATAATGCTTAATACCAACCAGCAAGTGGTTTCTAAGCACGGAATCAGGATTTGAAGCTGTGTTGCTTTGTGTTGTCTTGCTTCTAAGACAAACGCGTTGCCCCTTAGCTTTCCGTCCATCAGAAAGGAGGATATAAGGACACCGCACTAGGGAGCCTCTGCATTCATACACATGTGCCATCTACCACTAGCCATGCCAACACTCGCTCTTACACATAACATGGTATATTACCTGTATTACTGTGGCCTACCCTCTTCATTTGAAGCATTCTCTTTTGCAGTGCTGAGTTAAAGACACTCAGTTGATTGTGTACATGAATCTTGCACGTCAAAAGTTTTTACGATCTGCCTAAGGTGAATGGGTAGTAAAAAAGAGTGAATGCCCCTGTCATTTGAAGTAAGTTGGAAAAAAGCAAGAAAATAAAAGAAACAACGTGGCCACACATCCTGGTCAAGAGCAAAACGCAGGAACAACAGTAATGCAGCGTTTCATACTCGATAAATGCACATTTGGCATTGTGTGACGTGAAGATCGACACCGAAGTTCAGATTGGGTTTAGATTAAAAATAGCATTGCATCATATATGCCTTAAATGAAAACGAAGAGCAGGCGCTGCTGGAAAGGCACGTGTGTCTAAAGGATGAATGTGGGCAGCACAATATAGATTTGCTATCAGAAAGGCACACCCACAGCCTACAACTCCCATGATCCTTCACCATTCACTAGCCTGAATAGGGTGTTGTGGGTTGTAGTTCAAAGCATCTGGAGAGCCAAAGGTTGCAGACCCCAGGCATAGAACGTGTGGGCCAAGAAGTTTGAAATGGTTGTGAAGGTGCAAGCCAGCACACCTTGTAGCTAAACTATAATTAAATAAATGTAAGCTTGAGGTACAGTATGCACTGTTTTCCAGCGCACGTGATGACAGACCACAGTAAAGTTCAAAAGAACAAAATAAAAGTAGCATTCTTATTGCTAGCGAATGCATTGTCATAGCACAAGTGGGAGTGTTTGTTTAAGAGGGTGCACTTTCCATGAATTTTCGCCTCACAGCAGGTAGCCACTACCGAAGATGCAGGTAGAGTGCACACAGTGCTTCCTAAGTCCAAACACGTCCTATTTTGTAAATGTTTTACGAGGGAAAGATTTTAATCACATGAACTGTAGACACAGACAGGGTTACATTCCTGAAAGGGCTCCCTTTTTATGGATCTATCAATGATGGAGATGCGTGAAACAAACAGAAGCGACCACAATATCATCATAGTAACAGCATCAAATTGGCCTACTCGATTGACCAACTATCAAGGGGGCCTAATAGAAGTGGAATCTGGCAGATGTAGATTGAGGTCGAGACTTCCTCTGACCTCGTCCATAAATCAAATAGGCCAAACCCAGCCCGGGGTTCAACCCTTGTTTCACTCCTTCACCACTAATAAAACAATGACAAACAAAGTTGAATTTTCGTGTAAGCATCAGTATGATCCAGCGGTAGATGCAAACAAAAGGGCCTTGAATAAAAACTTGAGATCAGTTCCCAAACCAGATTCAAAGGAGGGGGCAGAGAATGTCGGAAACATCTGAAACAAGCATTTAAGAACTGGCTTAAATCACATAAATGCTTAATGATGCAGCGAAATTCAGAGAGTATGCTTCTTTATTTGTCGTCAAAAACACAGCTGAGATATGGAGGATAATTAAAAACATCTTCACTCGTCAAGAAGCTGTGCTGCTTTATCCAATCTCAGAAGACAAGTGGAGATTGCACTTTGAATCACTATTCGCTGGTATCAAGGAAGATTCATCTCAAGATGTTAACACTTCAAGTGATCTGTGGACCTTCTCTACGACGAGGAGTGAAATCTATGACCTAATAGTAAAGGCCAGTAAATCCAGAGCTGTCAGGCCCAATGGAATGTCGAATATGCACTTAAAAGAAAACCCGCAGTTTTGGGCGCTGGAGCTTGAACGGTGGTTCAATGACATTAAAACAAGAAAGAAAATCCCTGAATCTTGGACTACCGCAACAATCGTCCCAAATTTCAAGAAGGGCGATAGTAAGGTGGCAACCAACTATAGACCTATCGCCCTTTTGGACGTGTGTGGTGAAATCTTTGTTCACTCCTCTTGAAGGCCCTTTCGTGCTGGATAACTGAAAGCCATCACTACCACCTGTGCAAACGGGTTGTATAAAAGGGACATTGATCAACATCTTTATTTTGAACATCTTTAAGACAAAAGCAAAGGTGAAAAACGGCGAAGAACGTTTTATAGCCTCAATCGATCTGACACAAGCCTTCAACAGAGTCAATCGACAGCGCCTATGGCAAAAATTGGAGGAGTGGGGTTGCTCAGGAGACATCCAAGAAGCTCTGAGATTACTGCACTCAGACATCTCTTTCTGTAAGGTCAGAACAAAAAGGCCTTGTGACCGACCCCATTAAATCCTTTAACGGACTGAAACAGGGTTGCCTGCTTGCCCAAGCAGTTTTTAATCTATTTGTATCCAATGTGGAAGAGACTTTTGTCAGTGTAAAATGCTTTCCACCTTTACTGGCAGGAGTATTTATCTGAAGAATGTTCTTTACAGACGATTTGATTCTACTTGATCGTACTAAAGTGGGCCTACAAAGACAATTAAATACCCTAGAAAAGTATGTAGAGTCAAACGGACTGAAGATGACTGTGAAGAAATTCTGACATTTGGTAAAAGAAAAAAGAAGTCAGGTCCTCCAAAAATCTGGCACATAAATGGAGAAAAGATCCTGGAAGTGACAGCCTTAACTTACTTGGGTTTGTACCTAAATGACAACTCTGTTGACACGCCCAGAGAACAGTCCTTGCGGAGTCAGACCAAGAATTTAGCCGCCCAAGCTTGTATCATAAAGTCTAGATACTGTAAATACTCCTTGATCCCTGTGATCGATTTTTTCTGTCTCAAAGTGGTTCCAATTCTGACTTACGGGGTGGACACTTTGTTTTCTCAATCAGCGCTTGTATGGGGGAAACTCAAGGGAATCTTCTGGAGGAGGCTCCTACGGCTCCCAAACTCCATCCCAATAGGGTGGAACTCGGACTTACATCCCTCTATTACCTTACTGTTTGGAAAAGTTTGTCGCTTTTTAGGAAAGGTACGGCCGAAAAATGAAAGGGGGGCCTGGTGGCCATCGTCTTGGCTTTAACACGTACAACTGACCACATTCTGGAAGCCTGGAAGCCTCTATGTGTGCACATACTATTGGACCTAGGTGAATCACCTGAATCGCTTCAGGTAAACCCGGCACGGATAAAAAGAAAACTATACGATCTGGATTGGATACACTCATTAGAGGCTAGAGTAAACTCCAAACTGTAAGGGAATGACTTTGTGGGAGTTGGAGCAAGAGGCTCCTTACCCCCCTATATAACTAAATTCCTGTGTAACTTCAGATGTAATAATTTTCTGAGAGCGAGAATGAACATCTTTCCAACAAAAGAAGTCACAGAGGTAAGAAATCACTAGATCTACGTGACTACAAGTGCCGCCTCTGCGCCTGTGATCCAGAGACCCTGATACACCTCACCTTAATATGCCCGGGCTGTGCTGAGTTACATTCCAAATGGTTGGACAAATATTTAATTGGCTTTTAGACCTCCTCACTGAAAGAGATGTGGGGAAACCTGATGTTGAGTGAACGAACAAGCATGATTGTGGCCTTTCTAGCATTCCTGAACGCCCTTTTTGAACTGCTGGTGATGCAAGTAAAATTAGTAATCCTCCCTGGGGCTAACACAGCAGGAGCAGCCTAGTATTGATGTTTAGTTTTTACATTTATTTTAACAAGTTCCATTGTCTGGGCTGTGTAGAGAATATTCGTTTAAAACTTAATGGTACTACTTAGAATTGTTTTCTTAACTTTTTTTTTCTTCCTCTTTCTTTCCCCCTAATACTTGACTGTAAAAGGAAACATTTTCTTTGCTAATTTGCGAAATTGATGTAGCAAAGGTTTGAATAATTTGAACCATATGCTCAATAAAAACAAATATTAAAAAAACAGAAAATTGGTAGTGAATGGCTCCGAATCAGGTCCACTCGCTGCAATCATGCAGTGCGTTTGGCCTTCCAGTATGGAGTCACTGCTGTTCTATCTCATGGTTTGAGCATATTGACTTGCACCCCATTATATACATGATGTCCAACCTAAAAAACATGTCTTATTTGTGTTAGTATCCAGCTGGATAAGTTATATTTCCAGCCCTGTTGTGAGTGCTATATTTCAGCGTTGCAGTTGTGGTATCCTGTAATGTTTGGGGCCTAAATGTGACCACTGGCCTGTTACTAAAGTATGGCTAAATTTAGAAAATTCAACAACCTTAGGTGCTTTTTTATTTTAATGGTGTAGTTTTGTAAAGGTGCCTTATTGCAACTCAAGTTGCTTCTAAGTGCAAGGAGAATAGATTAGGGACGGGAAGTTGGCACATGGTCATTGTGACCAAGAATGGCTAGTTCAAGTGAAAAGTGGCAACAAATGAAAGATACATTCCAGTTAATAAAGTCAACAGAACATAACAACAAATAACAGCAGCAGGAAATGCAAGTAACTGTGTCAGTGCGAAACCTAAGAGTAAACCTTACAATTGGGGCACGTCTTGGCACTGAGCTACACGAGTTTGGGTCGCATTACATGATGTGCTTTTTGGAGTATGTCAACCTAAAGGAGAAGTGGGTAGCTACAGGCTGGCTGTCAGATAATTTGCACCGTTAGGTATAACTTTGTGCCAGAACCAGATATTGAGTGTTCTTTTGAAGTGGTTTTGGTTGGTCTTTATTCTTCTGTTCCTATTTTAGTATGGCAAATCCTGCAGTTCCTGGTCCTCAGTCGCGAGGACAAGGGGGGGGGGCTGGACTGATTCACAGGTCAGCGGCAGCAATGGGCAAAGTTAAGATCAGCAGCACTTTGCGGTTTCAGCTTCTCGGGAATAGCACCACCGTGGTTCTCGGATACCTTATGGCCTTTTCTTGCTCCTGGGGTCCAACTCTCTGTATAGATGGCTCAGGCTTGGTTAGTCCTGCTCCAAGAGAGTCTAGAGGATCTTCCTGGAGCTCGGGTCTGACTTAAAAATGATGCACTCGATTCTGGCGTTCCTCTCCCTAGCACTCATTTCCTGCAGCAACAAATGGAAGTACAGACAGCAACAAGAGGATTTCCAGATGAGTTCGTCTTGGGATTGATTGGTCCCACCAACCCAAGGGGAGAAGTCGTCCTTTGCAGGGCTTCTTTAGCAGAGATAAATTCAGAGCTTCGGCACTGCAGCAGGGCTTCACCTGGCAAATCAACGGTCCTGGAGTTGCAACAAGCTTCTCTTTCAATTTCTTTTTTACAGATTCCTTTGTCCAGTGGTTGACTCTGCCTTCCTTGCAAAAGACTTAGCCTTTAATGCAAGTCCCTCCCATTCATTTGCAGCCTAGCTGTCACCCACACAGCAGGGTGGCTGTCCTCCAAGGAAGGCCAGCCAGCCAATCACCTTTGGGTGCAATCCTGTAACCAAGGAGACTAAGCACAGAGTTTCTGGCACCTCCCTCACGTCCTGCCCTGCCCTGCAAGACACACTGAAGCCAGAGGTGGGCTTCACCAGTGAACCCCGCCAAAGACAAAATGAACAAAGGGACCAAACCTGGTTTGGCACGCACAGTAAATCTCAAGAAGGACCTTTCCTACAAGAAATGGCGAAAAAAGAAGACTGTGCCATTTTGACAAAATAGGCAACCATGGGTGCTTTACTGCAGCTGCAATTGGAGTCTGCGGTAAAAACACACAATGGTAGGTAAAGTAAACAACTACCACCAGCCATTAATTGTAAAAAGGGTAACATAAAAATGTTACATGAGAAAGTAGACAAAGGGTATACTAAGTAACCCCTTCAGCACTCTATGTAAGATAGGGTGTGCTGGGTCTACAAAGTTACAAATGGTAAGTCAAGTCAATTTCACTTCACTGCTCTTGGAAACAGTAATTTGACCAAGAGAAGGTATTTTAACCTTTGAAAAATCTGAAAGTCTTCCCTGTACCACTGCAGACTTCAAAAACGAACACAAAAAACACATAGGATTAAAAGTACAAAGTCACAAAGTTCGGCAAAAGAGCTGGGGGTCTCTAAGGTGGGCGGAATTAAACACTAAAATGAATATTCTCCCTAACATTGAGAGACAGATGAATACGTCATCCATAGCTTCTGCTTGTCCCCTAGTTCAATATTGCACAGATGAAACGATACTCACTAAGAAAACCATACTGCCCTCATTCCAGGCAGGTACAGTAGGAGATGGACACAATCCAAGCTGAAGATGGCGTGAGTAAAACCGAACCAACGATGGGACAATACATGTGCATGCATTAGACATGAAACAAATGTGCACTCAATATGAGGAATGTGAACACTAGGTAACACGTGCATTTATACATGAAAAAAAATAACCTAACATCCATAAGACATGAAGAATACTAACATAAGCAATGTATAAACTGAATACAACATGAACGACACTCGAATAGAGCTCGAATACAGCTCGCTAACATGATGGGCAGCCATTTTTTCCAGAATGGAAACCACAACATGCTTAGAATTAGACAAAAGGCCTCAAGGCTTCAAGAGAACTCAAAGTACCGAAATAACAAATACAGACCCATGCAGAGCTCAGGCAGTAGCTAGCAGCCCAAGCCAAGGTTACTATGAATAAGGGAGGATAGGAACGACAGATAGAAAGCACCAGATAACGCTTCCCAAGAGTCAAGCCATATATTCTCAGATTAATTAAGAGTACAACAAGCCTTTGTAAGTCAGGTGCAGGACAGTCATAAATCAAACAACTCCATGATGAATAACTCAAGAGCATCCCCAGTGATAAAGAAACCATAGCACTTGCACCAATATTAGCTAAAATACAAATGAATGCAATATGAAATCATTCCAAACATGGTCCCATCACATGTGACCTTTCATGATTGATTGGACGATCAGACTCAACTCAGGGAGCCCACCCGTTAGCCAGGTGGTGCACAACAAAGCACTTTGCAGATTCAACATTAGTGAGGCCTCCAACCTATATAGTGCCACTCAGCAAATACTGTCTTTACCACAAATAAGTTAGGAACCAGGCCAGTTCATAGTAATAATATATATTTATTTAAGGTTTTATGAAGAATAATAAAACAGTCACAAAAACAATCAGCCACCACCGCCGTGGCACAACACAATATCACAATTTCAAATGACTTGCACCAATTGACTGCTTATATTTCTAATGGACTTTCAGATACTACAACACACAGGTACAATCTAGAGATGGGCAGTCATCACTTTACATCAGATTTCTTGCAAAAGAAACCCATTGAAACATGTAAAACACACTGTGATTGCTTATTTTGTTACCATGCTCTTTTCTCCCAGCAACCCCCACCCTCCAGGTATCAAGCGACTATGCTCCCTTTGGTGTGAAGCCAAGGTACAGAGAGTGGGAGTGCAAAGGGGAAAATCATTTTGGCTTTTTATTTGAAAGGTAATGTTTGGGAATGAACTCTTTGGGAAAAAATGTTTTTCAGCACTATTAAGTGGAAGCAAGGCTTTGAGGATTCTAATTTGAGAATAAATGCAAACAAATGAGGCATTTTGTTTTGCACTACTCATACAAGGGAATTGCAATGCTTTGGGATTCTTGTTTAAAAGGAATGGGAACATTTGGTTAATACACTCTGCATTCACTTGAGAGGCAGATTGTTAGGGTTACTTCATTTTGGTGTTAAGGACACCCCCTTCTGTTCAAAAGTCAGGGTTTTCAGAAAAATAGTCAACCAGATATTGTCTGTGCCAGTTCTAACACACTGTGCATGCACTTTGTTCATTTCAATCAAATTCTAACAACGCTCATCCCGTGATTTTTCTATGTGGGAATTAATTTATTTAATTTTAATTAAATGTGCTAAGGGTCTACACGGTTTCATCCCCTCCCCCAAAATGTATTGGAAATGATTAAGGCAGGCAGTTCCCAACACATTTCAAATTAACCGGATAGGGTAGTTTTCTATGGGGGAATCTATTTGAGTTATATTTAATAGAATGTGCCAAGGGTCTACCCAGTTCCAGCCTCCTACCTGCTATCTGAGAGGGAGAGCAAGGCTGGCAGATTCCACCACGCTGTTGTTGGCATTTGGATGAATCTACTTTCATGGGAGGCCTTGTTTATGAGGCATCCAGGGAAACCACAGGTCTCTTCTGAGGACAGCACAGATCAGGTCAAAGGCTTTAGTCAAGGATTGTCTCTAGCACCCAGTCCTCCTCTAGCTCCCCAAATGGCAGGCCCAGCTAGCTTCTAGATTTCCCCAGTCTCTGTCTCTCATGCAAAGTTTAAGGCCTTTCCAGGTAACCAGCTTTCTCCTGGCAAGGTTTAACCTGATGGCCTTGATAGATCTCCCTGTCTCTCTACTAGTTGTTCCTCGTAAAGTTCCAGAAGTAGACTACCCCCAGCAATAGAGTGGAAAAGTGAAACCCCTCTCAGATTGTAAACTGATCTCTTGTAGGGCTGATTACACTCACATATTATAATAATTCCCACAATACAGATTGGCTAGCTCTCTCCTGCCCTTTCCCACCATATATGCCCACCACCTACTGATAGGACAAGGAGTGGGGAGGTGTGGATGATGGAGGTTGAGGGAGGAGAAAGATTCATCATCCCAAGATGACATGTGGTTGTACCTTTTCAGTGTTCTTAAAATCTGACAACATGGCAGCTACCTTTCATTTTTCAGATAACTGTAGACACATGTATATTTTTGAGTTCTATATTTTATAGTGGCTTGGTAAATACTAATCTTATTTCAGCATGCCCTTCCTGGGTGGAGCTATCATTTTTTTCCGAATTTTTCCTGAGCTGAAATAGTATAAAATCTGACACTTCAAGATTCAAACATTAATTTCTGTCATGCATGCTGGACACTGTACCTCTGGATCTGGAAATCTGTCTGTGCGTAGAACGGGTTATGCTCATAGAACAGCTAGACCGTTTTACTCAAGATGGAGGTTGTTTGATGCATTACCTGGAAAACGACGTCTGCATTATTCACGCCATTGAAATCCACGTGATTTCGGTTAGTCATGTGTTTTTATGGCAGAACGTTTATAAGCAGTGTGTCTTGGTAGCTGAACTTTTCATCTGCGTCCTCGCATCCAGTCAGTTGCTTCCTTGGCCTTCTTCGACGTATTTCCTTCACACGCGATCTCCTGCATCTACAACTGACTTTTTTAGCGTGTCTTCTCGCGCACAAGGCCCGGTTTCATTTGGATGCAGTTTTCCTGTTCACGTGAAAATACCCACGTAGACTCTGAACTCTTCAAGCGCGGCTGTTTTAGCTGTATGAAATTGCATTGTGTGTAAATCGCACGCGGACGCTAGAACTCTTCAAGAACGGCTGTCCTGACTGCGTGTACTGGTTTTGCGTGGAAAATCACACGCGGACGTTGAAACCCTTCAAGCACGGCTGTCCTGGCTGCATGTACTGGTTTTGCTTGTAAAATCACACGTGGACGTTGAAACTCTTCAGGTGCGGCTGTCCTGGCTGCATGTACTGGTTTCGCGTGTAAAATCACACGTGAACGTTGGAACTCTTCAAGCGCGGCTGTCCTGGCTGCGTGTACTGGTTTCGCGTGTAAAATCACACGCAAAAATTGGAACTCTTCAAGCGCAGCTGTCTTAGTTGCGTGAAATTGGATTGCATGTAAATCGCACGCGGATGCTAGAACTCTTCAAGCGCGGCTGTCCTAAGTGCGTGAACTTTGCGTGTAAATCGCACATATACGCTGGAACTCTTCAAGCGTGGCTGTCTTGGCTGCGTGTAGTTGATTCACGTGTATCCAGCACCTGGTTGATTAAAGCCTGTGAGGAAGTAACAGGTGGACTCATTTCGTTATAAGTTCTGTTCCTAGTGGGATAGGAAGGTGTATCTTCGTCTACAACTTTAATTTGAAGGTGTCTGTACACAGAACTATGAACGCTATCCTGTGGTGCACCAACCCGGTAACTAGCGAGAGCCTTGTGCCGTTCGGGATAAGTCTCCCTTACTAACCTTACCTCCTTTGTCGTTGTTTTTTATTTTTCTTTCTGGATACCTCATGGACTTTGGTGAAGACCACAGTTGTAAGCCTACAGGTTAGTGTTGGAATCTGCATTATTACCATTCTATCAGAAAGGCCAGTTGAAATAGATTCTCATTATGCTTTCTTTTCCCTAGGCTGCCTTCCTATAACTCTCCCACGCCCTTTACAGTGATCCTCCTCTCTGCCTGTTCCACCAGTCAGAGAGTTGTATCACTTAGAAGGTCTAAATTGACATCCCCTCTATCAAGTCATGTGAATTAAATGATCCGGAAGACCCTTATCAATTGTATCCTTTTTGGTTACCGTATCCTTTTCATAAATAACTTTGTGGATTTATGACAGAATCAGAAGCCATGGAGGGTACGGATCCCTTAACGGTTCTTACTCAATTAATCACAGACTTGAGAAATTAAATGATTGCGGCACAGGACACACTGCGTCATCGCATGGACGTTATGCAAGACGCTATGAGGGCTACTCCCCCGGTAACACTGGCTCCAGCTGCCATTGCATCCAGATCCAGTACCACGGTACCACCACGGGAGAACCTTCAAGTAATTATGCCAACGCAGTTTCCTTTGGCTCCTCCAGAAAGGTTCACAGGAGATCCCAAGACCTATAGAACCTTTGTCAATCAGTGCCATCTCCATTTCTTGTGCCGGCCTAACTCATTTCCTGATTTAACTACTAAGGCAGCTTTTGTGCTTTCCCATTTGGGGGCACAGCTGCTGATTGGGCCAATCCTTTATTGGAGACTAATAGTCCATTTTTGTACGATTGTGACAAACTTCTATCTGCCATGAGTAAAGTATTTGATATGTGTTATTCTACTCAAGCCACAGATCTGGAATTGCTCAATCTACAACAAGGCAACCAAACGCTATTATCTTACATAGCCAGATTTAATCAACTAACCGCCGAGACCCAATGGACTGAAGATAAAAGAACCACGGCCTTTTACAAGGGTCTATCAGAAGAACTAAAGGACACCTTGTCTACAGTTCCTGTGGTCCCTACGGGTTCCACAGAATTGCTCGATTTGATTCTACAAATCGATGCTCGAAGAAATGCTTGCAAAGGAGAAAGAAAACCCTTCTTGCAGACATCAAGCCGTTCTGAGGTACCAGCAGCCTCGTCTAATGACCCTGAACCCATGCAAATCGGTGCAGTGAGAGGCTGATTATCTAATGCAGAAAGGGAAAACCGTAGAAAAAACAATCTCTGCATGTACTGCGGTTCATCCGAGCATGTACTGGCGACATGTCCCAAAAGACCAGTCAAGCGTTCGGGAAACGCCAAAACTCGACACTAGAAGGAGTCCCTGTGTCGAGTGTTAAATCGGACTCCCATACCATTCCAGCTTGCAAACCTATAGCTGTAGAGGTGACACTGCATTTCAAGAGTTAGTCTCCAGGGCCATGGTTGATTCCGGAGCCACAAATAACTACATTGATATTACATATGCGAAAAAATGCTCTATACCCTTGATAACTAAAAACAAACCTGAAACAATGAACACTGTGTATGGGTCAGTCTTAACTTCAGGTATGGTCACTCAAGAGACGGTACCTATTCATATGACATTATCAAATGGGCATTCAGAGGAAACAGTTTTTGATGTTATCGCGGCTTCTCATTACAAATTATTGCTTGGTTTTGCTGGCTGACTCTTCAAATTCCAACCATTGACTGGGTTACGGGATTGATTCAATATCTCTCCACTTATTTCAATGAACATTGTTTGACCAGTCAAGGGGTGTCATCCAAATCACAAATCCTGGCTTTTATGGAGGGAGGTTCCTGTATCAGTGTCGTACATCAGAGCAGTACACATATACCATCTGAATACACTGAATATGCAGAAGTCTTTGATAAGGGGCAGGCAGAACAACTACCTCCTCATAGACAGTATGACTGTCCTATTGATCTAATTCCCGGGGCTAAGATACCTACTGGTCGCGTTTACTCTTTAACTCCCAAGGAAGATGCTGTATTAAAAGATTACATAGTAAGGCTCTTGATATGGGGGTTCATACGGCCATCCTAATCGCCGGCTGCCTCTCCATTATTCTTTGTTCCTAAAAAAGAGGGAGACCTAAGACCATGCATTGATTACAGGTCTCTTAATGACATCACCATCAAGAACCAATATCCATTACCCTTGATAAACGTTTTGTTGGATCAACTTGGCATTTCTGTGTATTTTTCTAAATTAGATTTACGGGGAGCATATAATCTGGTTCGCATCTGTGAAGGCGATGAGTGGAAGACTGCTTCCAAGATGCCTTACTGGCCTTTACGAATATCTTGTGGTGCCTTTTGGTCTCTGTAACGCCCCAGCCACGATTCAGTTCTTCATGAATGACATCTTTAGAGACATGATGGACCAGTACTTTGTGATATATTTGGATGACATATTGATATATTCATCCTCTTCATCAGAACATGTAAAACATGTGTTCGCTGTTCTACAAAGGCTCAGAGAAAACAAACTCTTTGTAAAAGTGGAGAAATGTGCCTTTCATACCCAGGAAGTTGAGTTTCTGGGTTATGATATCACAAATCAAGGAGTCCGAATGAGCTGTTCCAAAGTGAAAGCTATATTGAATTGGCCTATTCCACATAATGTCAAGTCTCTACAATCATTCCTAGGTTTTGCGAATTTCTACCGCAGGTTTATCTGTTCCTTCTCCAAAATAGTGGCCCCATTGACAGCCTTGACTAGCTCCAAAGTATCTTTCTGTTGGAATCCGGACGCTCAAACATCTTTTGAGACACTAAAAGAAGCATTTACCACTGCACCTGTACCCCAACATCCAGACCCTGATTGTCAGTTTATTGTAGAAGCGGATGCTTCCAATGTCGCTACGGGAGCAGCCCTTTCACAAATCTGTGCAGAAACCAAAGAGAAGCATCCCGTTGCTTTCTTTTCTCATAAACTAACACCTTATGAACAGAACTATACCGTTACTGAACGGGAGTTGCTTGCGATTAAGGATACTTTCCGAGAATGGCAACATCATCTTCTTGGTGCCAAGCATCAGGTATTGGTTTATTCAGATCATCGGAATCTTCAGGCTTTTAAAACTATGAAATGTCTTACCGCTCGCCAGGCTAGATGGCATTTGTTTTTTGCTCAATTTGATTTCCAAATCACATATCGCCCCGCCAGACAACATGTTAAAGCAGATGCTTCATCCCGCATCAGTGAGGATGAGAAAGCGGATCCTCCAGTTCAAAATACATTGCTAGCAGATCATGTGATATGTAGTTGTTCCGCACAGTCTTCCCTCTAACAAGAACTACAGGAATGGGTAAAACAAAACTCTACATCGGTTCAGGAGTTGAATCTAGACATCCACAACAATTTACCTTTCACACAAGGGGTGCTTTACCTGCCAACAGAAACCATTCAGAACCGGGCTCTCACTTGGGGGCACGATTCAATTGTATCAGCCGATTCTGGACAAAAGAAAACCCTTGAGCTGCTCAGGAGATGGTGTTGGTGGCCTTCTATTACACGGGATGTAATTGATTATGTTTCTAGGTGTTCAGTATGCATCCAATGCAAGAGCACTCCTGGAAAACCAGTGGGTTTACTACAATCTCTACCTGTGCTTCACAAACCCTGGCACATGATATCAATGGATGTTGTGGTGGAACTCCCAAGTAATAACGGTTAAAATACCATATGGGTGGTGGTAGACTGCTTTACTAAATTGGCTCTTTTTGTTCCCTGCACTGGGTTACCAACAGCTGCAGTGCTAGCTGACTTGTTTATCAGGCATATATTCTCTTTTTTTACGTCTACCTTCAGTGATAATTACTGACAGGGGATCACAATTTGCCTCCTGCTTTTGGAAAGCACTAACCTCGGCGTTACTTATTGATGGCAGGATGTCTAGTGCTTATCATCCCCAAACAGACAGGCAGACTAAAAGGACCAGTAGCACTATGGAACAATATCTGCAGTGTTTGTGTCTTCAGTTTCAGGCGGACTGGATCACGGTCTTGCCAGCAGCAGAATTTGCTTACAGTAACTCCTACCATAGTGCCATAGGAACTACTCCTTTATATGCTCTATATGGGCAACACCCCAAATCCATTGCATTGGATTCTGGGTTATCTTTGGACACTCCTGCAGCCGTTCGTACTATAAGTGATCTAAAGAACGTGCAAAGAAAGGTAATACAACAGCTAGAGCAAGCTAAAAAAATGAGATAAACCCCATGCGGATACTCACAGAAAACATGCACCGGTCTACAAACCAGGAATGAGAGTATGGCTATCCACTAAGAACTTGAAGATACCTGGTAAAAAGAAACTGTTACCTAAGTAAATAGGACCATATGAGGTGTTCAAGGTGATTAATCCAGCTGCTGTCTGTCTAGCATTGCCACAACGATGGCGAGTGCACCCGGTATTTCACGTCTCACTCATCAAACCATGCTCTGATGCCACTAGGCTGCCTATACGGCCTGTCGCTGTTTCTGTGAAAGGATCAGATGAATTTGAGTAACAAGAAATACTGGATGTGAGATTACGTGCGGGCAGACCTTTTTATGTAGTGGACTGGAAAGGTTATGGCCCAGAAGACAGATCATGGGAACCTCTTTCCAATATCCATGCTCCTGCTTTGTTAAAAAAATTCCACTTGAAGAGGGGAGATGCTGCTCCTTTGTGGGGTGGCACTGTCATGCATGCTGGACACTGTACCTCTGGATCTGGAACTCCGTCTGTGCGTAGAACGGGTTATGATCATAGAACAGCTAGACCGTTTTACTAAAGATGGAGGTTGTTTGATGTATTGCAAGGAAAACAACGTCTGCATTATTCACGCCATTGAAATCCATGTGATTTCGGTTAGTCACGTGTTTTTATGGCAAAAAGTTTATAAGCAGCGTGGAAACGCCACTCGCTGCTTCTGATTGCGTCTTGGTAGCTGAACTTTTCATCTGCGTCCTCGCATCCAGTCAGTTGCTTCCTTGGCCTTCTTCAACGTGTTTCCTTCACACGCGATCTCCTGCATCTACAACTGACTTTGTTAGCGTGTCTTCTCACACGCAAGGCCCGGTTTCATTTGGATGCAGTTTTACTGTTCACCTGAAAATACCCACGTAGTCTCTGAACTCTTCAAGCGCGGCTGTCTTAGCTGCGTGAAATTGGATTGCGTGTAAATCGCACGGGGACTCTAGAACTCTTCAAGCGCGGCTGTCCTGACTGCGTGTACTGGTTTCGTGTGTAAAATCACACATGGACGTCAAAACTCTTCAAGCGTGGCTATCCTGGCTGCGTGTACTGGTTTTGTGTGTAAAATCACACGCGAAAATTGGAACTCTTCAAGCACGGCTGTCTTAGCTGCGTGAAATTGGATTGCGTGTGAATCGCACACGGACGCTAGAACTCTTCAAGCGCAGCTGTCCTAACTGCGTGAACTTTGTTTGCGTGTAAATCGCATGCGGACGCTGGAACTCTTCAAGCGCGGCTGTACTGGCTGCGTGTAGTTGATTCACGTGTATCCAGCACTTGGTTGATTAAAGCCTGTGAGGAAGGAACAGGTGGACTCATTTCGTTATAAGTTCTGTTCCTAGTGGGATAGGAAGGTGTATCTTCAACTACCAGTTTAATTTGAAGGTGTCTGTGCACAGAACTATGAACGCTATCCTGTGGTGCACCAACCCTGTAACTAGCGAGAGCCTTGTGCCGTTCGGAATAAGTCTCCCTTACTAACCTTCCCTCCTTTGTCGTTGTTTTTTCTTTTTCTTTCTGGATACTTCATGGACTTTGGTGAAGACTACAGTTGTACGCCTACAGGTTAGTGTTGGAATCTGCATTATTAACATTCTATCAGAAAGGCCAGTCGAGATAGATTCTCATTATGCCTTATTTTCCCCAGGCCTCTTTCCTATAACTCTCCCACGCCCCTTCCAGTGATCCCCTCTCTTCCTGTTCCACCAGTCAGAGAGTTGTATCACTTGGAAGGTCTAAATTGACGTCCCTTCTATCAAGTCATGGGAATTAAAGGATCCGGAAGACCATTATCAATTGTATCCTTTTTGGTTACCGTATCCTTTTCATAAATAACTTTGGGGATTTATGACAATTTCACAATCGATCATCACACCAACTTCCCATTTCCTCTGAATTATGAGAAGGCGGAATCATAATTTTCTTCATAACTCAAATTATATACATCACACATAATCCTTATTTACATGGTACCGACAGGCTTATTATCACTTTTAATATGTGTATGGGATGAGCTCACTGCGACACATGATTCTCTTTATATTAGAGAAACAGTGTCCCAATGTTAATCTATGGCAATGCATCACCTGAACTTTCATAGTTGCATATGTAGCCCCCACTTTTTAAGTTTCATTTCTCTTCTGTGAACTGACACAAACATCTGTTTATCAGCAGGGTCTGTTTCTACACAGTGTTTGAAGATCCATTAGTGGCTTTGAAGGCCATTTCTTGAGGTTGAGCCAGCCCTAAAAAGGTAATATTGGTTGTCCACTAATTTCATGGGGAGGCCTGACCTTAAAGGTAATTTCTGCCTGCCGGCTTATATGAATTGTCCACAATTTCCAATCTAGTTCTTTATATTCATTTAGCATTTAACTGAAACCCAGGCCTTTTTTCTCCTAGAGGGCCTCAGCCAAAGGCCTTAAGGTCACAGTTCCATTTCAGTGGAAAGGCACAAGCTGCATCCATACCTATAAAAGTACAGCTTTTAAATTGAGAAGATGTGTTTATATGTAACATTAACTATTGCATTTGAGCATGTTGTTTCCAATACAATCTTTCTTTCCATACTGTTTAAACAGATATCATTTAACTTTTGGTATTATTCACACATAGGCCACAGTTACAAAGAAGCCATTGTTCATTTTTACACAAAACAAAATAGGCTTTTCCTTTTAAACATTGTCATTTTATATGATGAAAATACGTTTTTTTCATTTTGAACAAATGCAAAATGCTTAACTTCAATTTGGATTTCTGGATCACCATCTTGTGCTGTATAGAAGTTAATTTCACATACTGCTAGCTGTCTCTTTAGGATGAAATTATAACTTTTCATATTTTATGAAAACAGCATTTCTAGCCACACATGGCTTTTCCCATTCATTGGGCATATTCACAGCGTTAAGCTCTCAGGTAGATTCCCTTTCACGTGAGCGTCTGTCCATTTTAGTAGAGTTGAAATGGGCCCATTTCTTTTCATTTCACTAGTCCTTATATCGGAAATCACTGTTTTGTACTGGCTTTTATATTTCAATGGGACCCTACATAAGCCAGCTTCACTCTCACAATAGGGACCTGGCATGACCACTCAGTCTCTGTCACTCTAGCGCTATATTTTCAGACCAATAAATAAATAACACTGTCTATTCATTAGCTGCACTATAGATAAGACACCTGCCTTACTCCTTACACAAATCCCCATGCACAAATGCCACACAAAGCTAAATACACATAGATCACCCTGGCTCATGGCCTAGATATTAGGGATGGTATCTTCTTTAATTGAAGGGTAAGCAGACCGTGGACCTCTCCTCCCCCCCTACTCCTTTCTGGCTCATGTCTTGACCACCTGTCCGTTGTCCAAGGTTGGGTAGTCAGAAGCCAACCAATCAATCCCCATGATGATAGGCCACCCATTACATATTATGCCAAACAATAGTTCATTATAGTGATGATGTCTTTTTACTGTTATCAATCTAGAAGTGGTCTCAAGAGGAGGCGTCAGACAAGCATTACCCAATCACAAATGTAACCCCTATAGAATGTATCTGTATGTGTAGCCACCACTATTAACAAATCCCTCTACCCCATAGGTTTTGGTAACTAAAATTACAGTTTGATTTCAATTATGACAAATATGTAGTATATAAAGTATTGTTTTTGATAAGCATGTTGAAGGTATCATGGATTTTAAACTTGTATGCTATCCCCTCTTTATTTGGACGATAATAAAACTGGGTTTTGCCTTTCACTTTGTCTATTTCTGTTATTGAGTTCGGTTTGATCTGGCCCCAGAGCCTGTGTGTAAGTGGGAGCGTCCCAGGCCATTTTAACAAAATTATTAAAGGTGAAGATTGCATGTCAGAGGTTTATTATATCGCAATATAGGGATTGCATAACAGACATGGGCATCTGAAAGGGTGATTGGTTGGGAAAGAATCAGTCATGCATTTGGGTTGCATAAAGTGTCACCCTGCTAAGTTTTCTTCCATGATTGCTGTTTAATGGGAGGGATTGTCAATAAGGGCAGGTCAATGACTTCAGAAAGGCCAGCAGAGCTGAGGCAGAGTCAGTTACATATCAATGATTCATAATGTATACTCTAACGTTCCTTAGAGTAATACCATTTAGTCAGGAGAGGTTGCAATGTTATGAGCTCTGTACATGGGAACAACAAGTAACATATATTTACAGTAATATGGATGAAGGTAGCACCATGCATGCTCCTGACACTGGGAATGCAAGGGGATTGGCCACCGCATCCTTTGTACTGCAGTGCAGGTCTGTGGAAATGTTCCTGCCATTTTTGTGAATTAAGTGAACAGCACATTTCTGAAAGTAATGCAAATAAAAAAATACATCATTTGCAAGTTTTGGTGAATTTTGCACTAGGTGTGTGTTTTTTTTATTTTAAACATTACACTTGTCGGCTGCATAGAGTAAATTTGTAATTCTATATTGCAGAAAAATTCAGGTGAAAGCCAATTGTCATTTAAGCACTTCGCTTTCTCTGAGCATCTTGGACAGGAAACTATCTGAAATATTCAATTACCTTTAAGCTTTGTTTGCTTCGAACATGACCTGTAAGGAAAAGTTCTGACCTCTTCCAGCAATTGTTTACAGCAACATTCGAACAGCATGAATTGTCATAAGCTTCATCTGAATCTGTCACCTGAATCCCTTTGAAGTTCGCCCAAACCACCCAGGTACAGTGAACATTCGATTGATTTGGGGCTCAGCTGAATATGATTGCACAAACTTATCACTGCTGCATCTAGTTTTCTGAAACTTGGACTCATTCCTCCAAAATCCACAGTAGTTTTTGTAGTTCAAATCCTATTTCTGAAAAGCACTGAATAATCGCTGTGCTAGCATGGCATTCCGTTGATAAACACACAGAGCTGTAGCCATTCAAGCAGCAAGAAAGAAACTGACATCAAAGTACTCAGACAAGTCATAATCATTTCACTTAACCAATCAGACATGGGGCCTCATTACGAGAAGCGCGGCAAAATTGGGGTCATTACCGGCATGGAGGAACTAGCGGGTCCATGCTCGCATGACGCTGCTAATAGCGGGTGATTACGAGTGCACGAGCACGCGTGAAACCCCATGCCGGTAATGGCCATACCACGATGGCGCTAAAGGCCCTCCAACCCCCCGATAGCGCCATCATGGGACTCATCGATACCGCCTCCACCTAGGAGGCACCCCTTAATACCGACCCAGTAATAACATCATTCTAATACCAGGCTCGTAATACCGGACCCGGATGTAACGTCATTGCGTCGGAATGGGAAATGTGCCGGCTTGCCATCTTTAAAAACACAATCCATTGCAATCCTCCCAAACCACCAGTTGTGTTCAGGAGAGACCAGTGCCAATCCCTTCAACATGCCAAAGGCTACCAGGAAATCAACCCCCCGCTTGCTAAAAAAGCGTTTTTCAGACAAAGAACTGACCATGCTGGCGGACACCCTAGCTGCCCATGCTGAGGAGATCAACCAGCAAAACCTGAAAAGGGAGGTGCAGCAACGTAAAAAGGAGATCTGGGAGGAGGTAGCCCACAAGGTCTCGGCAGTCAGCACCACCCCATGGAATGTCAAGAACTGTAAAAAAAGGTGGGATGACGTCCGCCTCAGGGTACGGAACATCCTGGCCAGCAATAGGAGGGAGGCCATGGCCACAGGCGGGGGTCCCCACTCACCCACAAAACTCACATGCTGGGAGGAGACTTGCAGTAGCTTCATACAGATGGAGTACATTGAGAGATTAGGAGGGATGGAGACGGGTGCCGTAACATCTGCAGATGGAGGTGAGTGACCCTGCAGATCCCTGTAGGGGAAACCATGATGTAGCACAAGTGATGTGGAAGAGAGTCTAGGCAAGGCAATGCATGTCCCAACACACACATCAACATATCCTTGTCCCGATGGAGGCCCAAACCCTGCCACACTGAAATGTATGCTGAGTGCCAATCCCATTACCAACACACAGCCAACACACATGGACCGTGCCCATGTAATACATCTCACAAAGTCCAATACAATGGCATGCCACCTGCCATGCAGCACCCCTGCACTGAGACGTCACGTCACATGCCAAAATGGCCCCTTCATGCTACCCAGTGTAACACACCTGTAAGATATGAGTGCATGATCAATGAAATTCTCCACAGCACCATATAATGCATCTTGCATGTAACACCATCACTGATGCCCTGCATCTCTTCTACCCCCCCAAGCACTGATGGAGAGGATGCCAGTGAGGAAACAGCCACAGGGCATCAACGTCCCGGCACAAGTCCACTCGCACAGCCAAGGCCACCTCCGGGGCAGCCTCGCAGGCCACACCGAAGCCCAGGGCAAGTGCCCAGGCCATGGCTGCACATGTGGGCCCCACATCAACGCCTCATACCGGGACCACGGAGCTGGCAATACCAGTGGAAGGCGAGGCCAGTGGCACAATGTTGGCAGCAACAAGTTCGGTGGCACTCAGCCCTCACCCACCAACAGCAGTGCGGATCCTATGCTACATGATTCGGACCTCAGCACCCTCCCCGAGGACAGCACTGCCAATGCAGGCCCAGTGGCAGCACCATCAACCACTGTTGCTCCCACCACCAACCTTGAGGCATGGCTAGCAAAGGTGGGGGCTAGACAGGACTCAATGTTGGACCTTCTCCGACAATATGTTGTGGATGGGGAGGACACGAGATGTGAAATTGCGCAGGCCATAGCAGCGAACACATCCGCTGTCAATGGCTCAGCATTGATGATGTGAAACAGTCTGGGGGCCATCACGCAGGTCCTCACATCTATCCTGCTGCACATGCAGCAGCCACAACCCACACCAGCTGTGCAAATCACCACGGCTTCAACCCCATCCACCACTCCCCCATCCTCCACACCCGCTTCCTCTGCACCCTCCAGCCCTGTGCGTCCAACAAGATGGAGTGTGAAACACTTAGAAATGCAGCCCCCGCAGAACAAGAAATCAAGGAATGAGTGTGGGACAATAATGGGAGTGGGTCAGATGGTGTCGGTGGTGTATGGGTGTATTGGGGGATTTCATTGGGGGGTTTTGGGAGTTCATTGGGGTATGGGGAGTTCTTTGGGGGTTTTGGGAGTTGATTGGGGGTTTTGGGAGTCCATTGGGGGTTTTTGGGAATTGATTGGGGGTATGGGGAGCTCATTGGGGGGTTTTGGGAGTTTTGGTGTTGTGGGGGGGGGTACCACATTTTTGTAGTTTATATTAATACACCTGTTGTGTGAAAAATCATTCAATGTGTGGACATTGTTCATTTTGTGTGTATCCTTTTAATTCATTACAGTGCCCAACTCCCCACATTCCCTGTGTGCATGTCCACATGGACCCAGTGTACAATGTGTAACTGACACATGTCTATCGACCTCCCTGTGGGTCAGAAGTATTCGCCAATCAGTGATTGTACTGCACGGCCATCTTGTGCATCACGTACTGGCAGGGGTGCTGCTTCTCCTCCATCTTCATCCTCATCATCCTCACCCGGTGCATGCATGTCAATGTCATGTGGCAGTGGTACATTTGTCCGGACGCACATGTTGTGCAGCATGACACAGGCCATGGTGATCTTTGCCACCTTCTCAGGCCTATAAAGGAGTGCTCCACCAGACCTGCTTAGGCATCGATACCGTGCCTTCAACAGGCCAAAGGTCTACTCAATCACAACACGGTCCGGGTATGAACCCGATTCTACTCCTCTTCATGGCTGTTCTGAAGGTTCCGCACAGGGGTACGGAGCCACGGCTTCAAGGGATATCCTCCATCATCTGCAAGCGAATACAAATAGGGGTGTGTGATTCACTCTGTGCTGCCACCTTCAGGATTCACAGCCATGGCCGCAGCTATTTGCTGTGGACATGCACATGTCCCTGTACATATGCACAGATATTATTTAGATGCATTCTATACTGCAATATGGTGTGGTAGTCTGGGTTGCATTGTACAGATAATGCAGGGTGAATTCTTGCATGCTGATGTGTATGTACTGTGGTTGCACGATGATTTTTTGCCACACATTTTTGCTGTGTATACTACACTGTGCATGGTCACACTAGCCACATTGGCACAGTTGCAATCATGTATAGTCATGCATTGCTTGACATACCCATGGTGGCCAGGTTGTGCATCTTACATGTTGTCATTGATATCCGGCATTGCTTCAATGTGTGCCAGTGATGTGTAATGTTCGGGTTGGGAGGTTCAGGTCAGGAGTGTTTAGCTCTGCGTGCATCCTCCACTCACTGACCATTCCCACCCAGGTGGAGTATGCATCCCAACCACCATTCCCACCCAGGTGGAGTATGCATCCCCCCCATTCCCACCCAGGTGGAGTATGCATCCCCCCCACCATTCCCACCCAGGCGGAGTATGCATCCCGCCAGCCCCATTTCCACCCAGGTGGAGTATGCATCCCAACACATCACAACCCAGATGCACTGCCATGGCCCAGTCAGCCAACTCAACAAGCAGCCAGGCACCTGGTCCAGCATGTCACTCCATGTGACGGGGTAGCGTGGAGTCACGCAGCACCATGGCATCATGTGTCGATCCGGGATATCGTGCACAGAAATGTGTGATGATCTTGCTGGAGTCACATACCATCTGCGTATTGATGGAGTGGTATTGCTTGCGATTGCGGTACACCGCCTCTACGGCATGGGGGACTAACAATTCAACATGGGTGCAGTTGAGGGCACCAACACAATTGGGCATGCCTGCTAGTGCATGGAAGCCTACTTTGGTGTTGGCTATCTCCTGGGCAGTCTGTGGTAGGGTTATGTGGGTGTTAGCATGCTTCAAGAGGGCATCCAGCACTTGGGTCAGTATGCGTGAAAATAGTGGTTGTGAAATGCCATGCAGCTGGCCCACTGTGTGCTGGTAGGTTCCTGTGGCCAGGAAGTGGAGCACAGACACCACCTTTAATAGTGGGGGGATGGCAGTGCGTATTTCTATGAGGCTGACAATGTCGTTGTGTATCATGTCCACTATGGTGGTGATGGTGTCCCGGTCCAACCGGTACAGGGTTTGGATATGCTCTGGGGTTAGATTGAATGGACTGGGTCTGATGTGAGGGATTGGTGGCTGCCTATGAGGTAATACTGGCTGCACTGGTTGTAGTTGCTGGCACTGTCTCAACCTCCTTCTCCTTCTGCGTCTCCTCTGTGCTGCCTGTTACTGTGGCTGTAGTTGTAGTTGTCGAGTCGTAATGCCCCGGACCCGTTAACGATGCCGGTATTACCATTCCGCCTTCCTTTTTTCATTACCTCCATTCTCGTAATGAGGCCCATAGTTTCAGACAAGATTTGGCCTATATTTTGTCACATTCCAACACATGGTCAAGCACAAATAGACAGAAAAAAGCTTTGTTTTCAAGGGGGCATAGTTATATTAGGTCAATGAGTACAATAATGAAAATTAAATTGTTGATAAGGACATTATCACTTCTGACAGAAAGCGCTCCACAACACACTAACATGGAGACGTATTCATTTTATTTATAAATTATTGTCTGAAAAAAATCTCCGCCGTAATTTCGCAATGCTTTACAATCAGCTGGTGGAATATTCCATTGGCCTGTGGTTAACGGAATATGCAGGAGTCACTCCGACTGTCGCAAACGTGATTGGAAAGCTCGAGGCAAGATAATGGCTCTCCCCTGCTTCATTGTTAGTGTTGAAAGGCCTTTCATAACGATTGTCCATATGGTAAATTCCTAACAAAAGAAACAGTGTTCATATAAAGAATTCGTTAATCCTACATCACGAGCAAAAGGGTTTTTGCCAGGGGATGCTTGAAGAGGAACGGCAAGACATTTCAAGAAGCGAGCCTTTTTATAGACGGTGGGCTTTTTTCGTAGACGCCAGGCAAAATGCACAATATTGCAGAATCAATCATTCTGATATCTCGATGATCATCGAAAACCTGTATATAGCAATAGTATTGACAACAATATATTCTCTTTCAGGAAAGTTGGGAGTCTAAAGAAATATGGGTGGGAGTGTCTTAATGAAATTAAGCTTTTGGAAAGCCTATTTTTATGCCTATAATATATCAAAGCCAGTCTCAAATGCCCCCAATAAACGTTACTACATGTTTAAAGGACATCATTGCAATTGATAACAATTCGTAATCACTGAAATACCCAGGATTTACGTCAGTGTCTTCATCAGGGCCTAGGCTACCCTTCTGCCAAGGACACAGGTGGCTATGCCCGTTCAGCACTAATTCCAAATTGCTGTGAATAAAGCAAAAAAGGAATCCACAGCCTAAAAAAGTGGTTGAAGTACCTAACAGAAAACATGAACATGCACAATGTTCTGTCATGCAAAGGCCATCTGTGACTCTTTCCATTAAATTGACAGCAGAGACAACCAATTCAACTAAAAAAGACAGATTGTTCACCTTCCAGTAAATCATAGTGTAGAAACATCCCAAAGAAGGAAATGATGACACATCACTATGGAAGATATCCATCAATACACATTTACCATCTACGACTATCCATACCAACAGATTTTGCTTTTACTAAGGGCCGGATTCATGTAAATATGCACAGAAATCATCTAAACACTGCGTGCCGAGAAGGACACTGTGTGAGACTGCACAAAGAATAAAAAAATGTGCGCCCTGCGTAGTCATTGAATTGTTCACACAAAACATCTGAATTCGCAAGTTATGGCCGGGACACCCCCCGGCACGCCCACACGCAAAGCATAAACAGTCAGATCAGCTACCTTTGCGCGCTCCCCCAGGCATGAATACATGCACCCTTCAAACAGTTTGTGGGGTCCCCCCAAGCAGACCTGCATCTCGGGGAACTTGCACGGGGTCCCCTGTAACTATTCCCGGCACCCTGTCAACCAGCATATGAAGAATCGTTACTCGCTCTAAACTCGGAAAATCTGCGTGTGAACCCCAGTAAACCGTTCCTACACGCCACTTCACTGCTTACGCACACCTCTAAGTTACAATGGAGCCCCGGTTGCACACACACACCCTGAAATCTGACATACAACCCCACCTCCATGCTGCATATCCTACATGCAAGTGTACTAATGCCTGCCTTCGAGTGGTGTATCAACTGAAGGACTTGCAAAGCCATTTCCCAGCCGAGAGGTTGCACAATTGAATCATTGAATATGTCTTGTGCCGCGCAATAATGAGCATGTGCAGGCCGTCCCTTGGAATGCCTACCCCGTTTTTGGTGTTCCACTCCCTTCCCAGCCCTCTGTGCAAGCCACGCCCACGCACTGTGTGGAGTCTCGCGCAAGTCCCTTGACGGCTCACACAGACATGCTGAACCAGTGTTTTACGCTCACCTGGTCTCTGCGTGGACGTTGGGGCACAGTTGCAGCCCTCCCAGGAAGCGGATTCTGCTTATCAGGCTTCTTCCCCTGCTCATGTGCTGTGGACTGTACTGATTGTTGACACTGCTCCTGTTGATTGATGATGATGAGCTCTCCGTCCTGCTTCCCTATGCAGGGGCACCTTTGATGGACCGAGTTCCTTCACTGGCACATGTGTGTGGCAACCCAGACCAGCTGTAGCTGAGCCATTCTTGAAGGTAAGTGTCTTTTGGCTTTTAAAATAGTGTGATGTTGATTCTTAATTATAGTTTGTATCTTTTATAATGCCTTTCCTTCGTTTTCTCCCAACAGGTGAAATGCGGCCGAGCGGTAGTTGCGGTGCAAGAAGCGAGGCCAAATGGGAAGAAAATGGAGTCCACGACGCTCCGACAGAAGGTAGGTGTTGGTTTAAGGTCAAGTGCGAGGATTTGTCAAAGCGCAACCTTAAACGCAATGTCTTAGTGAATTCTAACCTTGTCTTTCTCCTTTTCCCTTGCAGGCACTGTTTTCAGATGGATTGCTCTTGGTGTCGCAACGTCGGATGGAGCGCGGTTTTCCGGAGGTCTGGAGATGGATGATGAATGCCAGAGTCAACGATGATACATGCCAAAGAAAGCAGATCCCAAGGTAAGTGTTGTGGCTGGTAGCTGGAAACAAGGTAAGATGCACTCAGGCTGGTAGCTGATAGCAAGGTAAGATGCGCTCAGGCTATTGCTATAAACAAGGTAAAATGCGCTCAGTCTGTAGCTGGTAGCAAGGTAAGATGCGCTCAGGCTGTAGATAGAAACAGGTAAAATGCGCTTAGGCGGCGGTGAGGATTACGCTGCAATAGCAGAATAACGCGAAGCGCGTGCAAGAGTGCTGAGCGGGTTTATATATCCTAGCTATGGCCACGCCCATTAGCCTTGACTCACCAGCCCCACCCTGCCACTCCTAGGAGATGCTTACACATGCAGTCAGACTCTCCCCAGCAGCCACACCCAACCGAATGCACACGGAGGCCCCTGCAGCAAATATTTAATCATGAGCCTGGCGCCAAAAGTGCCAGGACTGAGTCCAGTTGGACCTTCCCAAGGGACAATAAAAGATAATGTTACCCTGTGCTCTCATTCCCTGATGGCACAGGATCTGGGGTTCTGGGCCAATGGCCATGACAGCCAGCACAAACTCCTCGCAAGTCCCAGAAAATTATCACGCATTTGAGTCCATGAATCAATGAAGGTGGATTTGTGATCTGTTGTGTGCGTTAGCACCCTATTTTCCACGCAGACAATTCCATGAATCTGACACTAAGTGTCACTTTCTCCAACAACCTAAAATGTGTACAGGTAACATGATGTTGCAAATTTTTCCCTGGCCTAACTTCCGCCACCCAAAACAACAAACTCATGTTGTGTACAATTAGTTTCTTACAGAGTATTAGGTAGATATAAATGTTTTAAACGCACTGACAAAACAGTACCTCGAACACCAAGGGTTATTCATACCGCCCCCCAAAAAACTGTTTTTCGTTAGCAAAAATTCATGTCATCACCCTGATCAATCATGTACAAAAATTAAAACTGTTCACCAAAAAGTGTACTCAACAGAGGGGTGACCAAACATATGTGTTTCAGTCATCCACACCTGTGTGACCTAAGGGCACATTCCCACTATCATATATGTGTCCAACAACCAAGTCACACAATTCAAATACAGGGACCACATGGTATATAGGCTTTATCAATCATCTCCTATTTACAGCCAATCGGATCATCAGGGCACAACTGAATCACTGCAATGCTGCCCTTTCCAGGGGCCAATTACTTCTTATAAGCACTGCTCAGTTAGTGCTGTAATACCCAACATGTCATGTTTCTGTTCATGTACTTGTCAATGCCGAACATTCATCAGGGTCAATCATCAAGTTATGCAAACTATGAATTGAGTGTAGATTTCTCGGTTTGTCACATTCTGTTTGTCACACCCATAAATTCCTTTCTGTTATCAGAACATCCAATCTGCATGCAACCACAACATAACAGCTATTATTGCTTTTTTGGCTAAAAAATTGAATGTTTTAGATTACCAAGGCAAGGAAACAGCGGCTATCTTACAAGGTAATTCTGTGGAAATGTTCCCCTCACCTGTACTGCTCGGGTCCGTATTACACATCCTACATCAACAACATAATCACACAAAATGTGTGGTCAGACTCCATTTGATCCCAACATACACTCATCAAAATGACCTCTAGTTATCAGATGAACATGCCTGCAAGTGCACTGACACTCTTGCAGAAGGTATATGCATAGCAAACTATATGGTTCAAGAACTAGAGCTACAGAAGTCCAACTCATTGGTACAGGAAGGTTTCCTCTAGTGTTGATAGAGGGCATGCTTGTCATATAACTGGCTGTTCACCTGCATACAGAAGCCTTAGTTAATTCATTGTATTACAAGCGAGCTGCCAATGGTTGCACTCTCTCTAGGAGCCCCATGGGTATCAATCTTACTTACAGATGTCGGCTGCTGCATTAGTCCTCCTGCTTCCACCTCACTGAATGAAAACCGGAATACAAACAAAAGGTGTACTCGTGTGGCTTTCAAAGAAGCAACATTCTCCACTATATACATACCCAGATGTTCAAGTAGTTTGCCTGTGCTCTGCCGGACTAGATGCTGATCTCCCTGGTGGCCATCTTACAATGGCTAACCCCGGCTGCAATGCCAATGTCAAGCGCGTGTAGTGTCCCAGTGGATACAACAATACCTGTGTGCAGGCCACGGCTAGAGTTGAAACCAATCTTAGACCATCCTTGTGAGGAAGATGATCTTCCGCTTGGTGAGTGTGTGTTTGCCTGGGCTTTTTTAATATTTTAAATGAAATTGAATGATGGTAGATCAACCTACAGAAAATGTGTGTGGCTAATTCACACACATGTTACTATGCCCATCACATAATATGCGCATAGACCAGTGTACTCTTGGGGGACACAGCCTACAAGCACAGTCCCCCTTGTCAAATGTAGTTGTGATCTCATAGTTGGAGTACACAATGCATCTTCAGAAGCGGGAGGCCAAACCTTCCCCCTGCCATCGCCAGCCTGATTAACTGACAAAGGCCCCATGGATCCACCCTGTCCTTTAGTTGGGCCCTTTATCTTGTGGCAGTGATTAATACAATTAACATACTAAAATAATGTACTTCAAGCAGGCCAACATGGAGCTTGGCTGCACAGGCTAACAAAAGAGACAGGAAATCCCAACCTGTGTCAATCTGAAACCAACTCCCACCCACAGTATCGAATGACAGTGAAAAGTCATATCTGGTACTGCATGTTGACACAACTCCCACCCACAATATCGATTGACAGTGAAATGTCATATCTGGGACTGCGTGTTGACATTAGTCTGGTCTCGCTGCAGCATCAAGGGAGACCTGCCGCTTTAATCAGGAACCACAGAGAGCTCCATTAACCAGAGAGACCCTTTCATCCAAAACAGACAGCAAGTTGGTTGGGATTTAGGGTTACATATGTTTACCCCTTGACCTTTTCTGTTGCAAAGCACTCTGGTTATGACCCCATGCATACAGGGGATTGTTGGTGGGGTATAGGATTGGTTAATTAAGGTAGTCTTAGCATACACCAATCCATGGAGCTGTTGTTTTGGCAGATCATCTGAAGGTTTCACCAGAAGCAGAAAGTAGAACTCAGCATTGGAACCTTGCTGAATATACACTCTGCCTTACATCTTCCACCAGTGAAGGAAGGCCAGGACCTGCAAGAAGGAATCAATATCCCCCCTTAAACATCTCCAGGGAACAGAGGGGGATACTGAGTGAGGAGGAGCCTCCAGCAGCTCCAGAACTGGTACCCAGCCAGAACACAGCATGACCTGCTAGGCTCTGTAGCACGTTTCCTAGGTGCCAGAGAGTCTCTGAACCAAACCAAAGACAAGGAAGTTGCCTGCAACACTCTCCTCAGCTTTGCACAGTTTTCCTTAAAGTATGACACACGCCCACCAAAGAAGCTAGGAGAACACTTAACGACGTCCATCTTAAAGGACATTTTCGATCCACTCTGGCCTTTTGAGCAGCAATCGACTGCACCACTGACTGTTGTTCTGCCACTGTCACTCAAGCCATCTGAGACACCTCAACCAGTGCTTGAGAACTGCCAACCAGCACTGAGACAATGATTCCTGACCCCAGCCCGCTGTGTTGTCCACCCTGCAGCTGCCTGTCTAGCTCCATTCACCAAACTGCCTCCCACCTGATACTGCAGCTGTCTCCCATCCTGAACTCTGTTCCAGAAGCTGCAAAGTGCCCTGAAACTGACTTGACACTGTCGAGCACCAAGAATGACTGCAGCACAAGGTATATTGTGGTTCTGTCACCCTAGTCCGTCTCTGAAGGCCCATAGGGACCTTGTATGATTAATTGCTACTGTTGTGCTCAAACCAAGTATCCTTGAACTGTTGCAATTTACTATACCAACTACCCAGCTGTCAGTATGCAGAGTGCATCCCTTTTCCCTCTTCGGAACTGTCTGTCCTCTGCATTGCTTTACGTGGGGGGTGTTGAATTTGTAATATGCTAGAACTGTTGTGTTAATAAAAAAGTAGATATGTGTATACAACCCTGACTGGACAGTCCCTTTTATCATTGGGTAATAATTGTATTTTCTTAATGTTGCAACTAACTAATGATTCACAACCTTTTGGAAATAAGCTTGCTGTTCCATCCACGTTACCCAAATTGGACAAGGAGATTTACATTTAATATTTAACTTGTATTTCCAATCTGTTTGATCCTTTCTGGTGTACTAGATGTGTGGGGCTGATTAATGGTTTAGAAACCAATATTTATCCCTCAACCACTGGTGCCCGGAATTTGATTTGTCACAGTCCTACATAAGAATCACACATTAGACAATCTCTTTGGATCATTGCCATATTTTTAACTTGTTGTATACTTACTGGATCCCCATAACTACCCTTAAAAAAGGGTAGAGAAGAGTCCATTTCCTGCCGCCTGGTCGTCCTAGAATTGATATGGGACCTAAACAAAGCACTTGAGTTTTTAATGTTGTGCCATTCCCCATCCTCTTTCAGGCCTTTACGATGGCTTTAAGTAAGGGAAAATTTACTTTTGTTCTTGCTTAATGAATCTACCCTTCTTTACTCTCTTTGTTGAACCTGTGATGTTTTGGACCACCGTCTATTTGAATTATTCACACCCATGTTGTTTTTTTTGCAAGTAGTGTATTTTCCACATTGTGCTTAAGACAGCTTTTGTGCTAAAAAATGTGAGTTTTCATTGTATTGTTAATTTTACCAATATAGTTCAAACCACAAGGGCAAGTGATCGTGTAGACAACATAGTCTGAGTTGCAATTGGTAAAATCTCTTTGCATTAATTTTCAACATAGTCCTATGTCTTTCTCTCTAGACATCTTAGTCAGTTTGCATACTCCAAAGGAACCACAAAGGTAGTGCCCTGTCACAGTGGTCAAACTCCAAGCTTGGGTGAGCATATCAGAGGGAAGATGTATTCCTTGCATCAGTTTTCTGTTTACAAATCTTCGAATAGTGTTACTTTTTTTGTTTGCAAACATAGGTCTAGTTACCGTCTACCCTCCTTTATGAAAAAACCCTCTAATGTTTACACATGATGTTTTTTTTATTTTGAGGCTCAAATCTGTGTATGGCATGACAGAGGCCAGCTGCTGTTGAGTTTGATTTTCATGATTATGTTCCAATAGGGCCTCCGTATGGCTGTTAAAAGCTTTTTCTTCTGAACTTTTAATTCACTTTTAATTAATCTCTTAGGGTAGCCTCTTTTGTGTAATTTATCAGAAAGGAAAGCAGCCTCGGTTACAAAACACTATTTGGTACTGCTATTCCTTTTGGGTGTGAGGAATTAGTGAAAGGGCAAATTATCCTTTGTGTGTTTTACATGATGGCTCTTGTAATAATGCAACAAGTTCTTATCAGTAGTCTTCTGAAAAGGTTTAATGAGTAGACTTCCTTCAGGGTGGTAGATGGTTATATCCCATAAACTGAGCTGACTAGCGCTAAAATTGTGGGTGAATTTAAGGTGTCGCCCGGTATGTTGAGCCACTCAACAAAGGCTTTGGCTTCCTCCATTATACCATCCCAGATGACCATAATGGCATCTATATAGTGCTTCCATATTTTAATAGGGTGGCTAAATGGGTTAGACTCTGGGAAAATAGAGACTGTCTTGTAGTTGTCAATATGGAGGTTTGTCATTCTGGGTGCCATCATGGCACCCATGGCAGTCCCTTTCACCTGATGATAGATGGTGCCCATAAACTCAAAATACATTTCTGTGAGGGCTAACTCTACACACTAAAGGAGGGAGCAATTGGGAACTGGATCGGAATCTGTTATATTCCATAGGACTTCTTCAAGCTGCAGGGAATCGTCCACTGTTGGCACCTCACCAAGTGCCCACAACTAACATAAACAATTTCCGCATTTTTGCACTTTGCCATGTGCTCGTTTTGTGGTATTAAATTCCTTTGATTTGTAGAATTCTCTCAAATGATGAAGAGAAGATACACCTTTGTTTGTAAATTATTTCAGCCAGCGGCAATTCGAGACAAGAGCAAAAGTGTCCTAAGGATTAAAGAGCTCATTTATACCGTGCAATGAAAAAATAGAAAAATTAAGTAATACTGCCCCAACGGATTAAGACAATAATAACAGTTCTGACCAAATTAAATTAGAATAATATTGGTTGTCAGCTTTACATTATGAAAATAGCAATTGAAGGGAACATTTTCAAATAGAATGAAAGAAATAATAACAGAACCATGTAAGTAATCACTTTACGTGAAGCACTTTTTGGTGCTAACCATACTTAAATGTACGCCATGAAGAACAACTGAGGGCTTGAACATAAGCATGGCGGTCCGGAAATAAGGCTGCCGGTAGCAACGTACCGGCATCTTTTGCGGACCACCATACTACAACATTGCCACTAGGGGCCACTGGTCCCCCAACAGGCCTGACCTGCTGAGTTGCCAGGCCCTTGCAGGCATCTTCTCACTAAAGCACTGGCACTGTCAGACTCCATGGAAATGGGTATTTACCATTACCATCACCACTTGTGATAGCCCGGTGGCACTGGGATATCGGGCGGCTGTAAGGGTGTTACAGAGTTGCCGGTATCCTGCCGCCTATCAGCAGGTTTTACCGGCAACCCTGTAATGAGCCTACATTTGTTGACAATAGAACGCAAAAACAAATAAATAATATATTTGCTTTTTTATAGAATAAGGAGAAGTTATCTTTTTTTGTTATGGACATGAGAGCAAACATCAGACACAATGTTTTGCCATATGCTTTGTGATTTGGAGATATATGGAGAAGTGTCTTAGATTTGGGTGGTTCGCAACATCGTTTACATTTTAGCGCAGAACACAATAGATTTCTTTTCTAAATTTCCTTTTTTAGGACTCAGTGTTACCAGACAACTCACAGAGAACACGTTTTGTAGTAATGTTATCAAATCACTGCCAACACGTATATGTGAATAAAACATGAATGTGACCAGGATAATCCAACCCCTTGACTGTTGCTGGGGGGGAAGGAGAGCGAAAGGTTCAGAAGGAGCATGTACTGTTGGGCAGCTTGTGAGAGCAGAGAGATGGGTGCAGTTATTCTACTTGAGCCACTAGAAATATCATCACAGCACCATACAGCTCACACATTACAGCCATATAACCTTACAACTTGCCCTTACACATTCTAGGGAGGCTTGTCGAGCAACACATAGTAAGACTGATTTCCAATTTATAAATTCAGCGAAACAAGTCCCCAAATGCAAAGACAAGTATTTAGCAATCACTTCCCCAAACATATTTTGCGAATGTTAAATAGTTAAATGGCACTTGCCAAGCCTTGATATTGATATTGTTCACCAAATACAGCAAGGATGTTTTGTGTCAGTGGGTAGTACATGACTACTGTACTATACTATACATTAAGCACTTTACTCTGAAGCCCCACTGAAGAGCTATTCATAGTACAAAAATATTTTCGAGCAATTATGGTCTGCGATCAGAATCGAACTCTGAAACGTGGTGTTGCTATTTGAAAGGGTGGGGGAGGGGCAGGCATTGACCGGTGGATTATAGCACCTAGGTTTACCTGTTCCCCTTTGACACTGTTCACCTAGCAGGGATGGAACTGTGTACATGCACCCATTCAGTCTGATGGTGATATTCCATGGCCTTTGATGCTTCTTCTAAACCAATGACACACGGCAGGAATGTGTGCAGCAGGCTGTATGTACCCACGTTACAGTGAGAGTTCTGCAATATGATGAGACATCCATGACGCACTCCTGTGAAGGCTGCGCTTCAAGGGCAAGATGTCACGAGGAGAAAAGAAATACTGATATACTTGGGGTCTGATGCGACAGGATGTCCATCTCTGTAGCCAATTCTCCCAATTGATCCATCTACAGTTTGAAGAGTATGGGTGATTGGATTTATCCATTTGGGTTCTATGTCATTTCATCAACACCCGTTTTTACGACGGGTGTTTTGCAATAGAATTTTTGCCGAAAAAACTTTTCAAATGTTTGTAAACATTATTTTGGGGGGTTCCCTCCATTCACCCCGTCATTTACCTATGTTTTTTATTTCCCCATCCCCAACCCTGTACATGCCCTTGCCCACCCCCCAAAAAAAATGTGAAAGATTTTTTCAACAAAAATGACATGGCAAAACACCCGTTGTAAAAACGGGTGTCGATGAGGACAATATACTGTCCATTTGGAAATCCATAGGGTAAGGAAATAGGGTCTGACTAGAGGTACCCATTGATTCTAAAAGCTAGTGAACTGAGAGAAATAAGCCAAAGAAGGAATCTTTTCAAACGTAGTACTTACATTCAAAATATATCCAAATATGGATTTGTATAAAAAATGAGTGTAAATATATATTTTACAAATAAATTATGTAATCATCTATAATATGAACAGTCAACTTATCTCCATTGCATGTCCCGTAATCACAAATTATTCAAGCACACATTTGCAACATATATTTCACTTAATGTTGAACTGAATAACCTCAGCCCTTTAAGATGAGTAGCTGGAGATGGATGGGGATGCAGATTTTATTCACACATCAATAATCAAAATGACTTGGGTAGTTGGCAAAAAGGAAACTGTTTTAATATCAATTATCTAAAACAGGGAGTACAACAGACATCAATGGACGTCTCAATGCAAATTCTCTCCATGCATTACAAAAAAGCTATCTTATATAGCAGAAAATTGTCATTGATGACGTTAACCTACGTATTACTAATGTCATCCTATGTGGCAAACTACAAAAACCTACTGGCAACTGTGATAGGCTTTTAGTGAACATCTAAGTATACGATCTATACTGGCATTGGGCAGTGAGTCAATGTGATAGGTTTCTTAACATCAGGTGAGGCAACTATGCCCTCCCTTCAAAAAGGCCACTATGACCGTCACTAAATACACAACATCCCATTGGCTACACAAACTATAGGACCCTTAATTATGTGGTCCCCTGAAATTGGTTGGCACTATAACTTTCGGCAATACATTTCCACCTATGTCTAGCAGCATGCAGATTGGACCTCCAGGTGCTGGTGACCTCCTCTAAAACAGAGCTTCCCACCAATTAGCATATAAATCCATCATCACCTCACTGGTCTGCTGGCAATTAAGACTTAGAACTTGTCCTTGGAAGTGTTCTTAGGTCTGGAGAATTCAGGGGAATGAAGGCACACTCTGCCCTCATGCATAGGTGTGAGCACTTGCTCGTGCAACTTCATCTGTCCACGTGACTGTAGACCATGATTTCAAGCCTTTTAGCTTATTAAAATACTATTTTCTAGTAGGCCTCTGACATCTTTCTTGTTTTGTTCAAGCCTTCTGAACAGGAGCTTGTTCTTTCACACGATTTTGTATCCAATGTCAGCTCACTCCAGCCTGATAAGACCTTGGCTTCTTGGCTTGGTTCATGGTTCATTCAGCCTTATCTTTTTGAGATTCACTTTAAATTCATATGTTTTCTTACTTTGACACATTGAGAATGAGGTATTCGATTTTTAGTCCAACTCTGCTATTACACGTAGTGGAAACATTCATCTTTTACTCTTTATGCATATAAGTATATATTGGTGCATGCTGCAATCTATTCACTATAAAGCTAGCCTCAAGAATAGCTTGTCTGCTTGCATTCCTTTTGCATCTGTATACGTGTAAACTTACTTGATATTGTCATCCATTTTATGGCATAAGCTTCTTTACCTTAATCCCAATATGTAACTTATAGTTGATACTTTCTTGATGCCTTATAGAATATCTACATTCTCTAGTCTCTGCATCTTTTCTAGGCACGTCAGCTCAGCTCTGTATGATGTCACCATTCATCTTGACCATTCATTTGCACTGCTTCTCCTGGGATTTCATTCAAATGGCCATCATATTTTCTTGTATGCAAGTATGGTTTTCTCAATTGGAACCTTGCCCCCATGATTCTCCTAGGTATTGGTAATTTCACTGGTACTGCACGTTTTTTGCACTCGGGTAACATATGGGCAATATAGCTGAAGTGGTTGAGTTGGGGGCACTTGGCTCCTCCTCTACACTCCCCCCTCTAGGCGATTCATCAACCACTCTCTTATCATCCTTCATATCCAGACATCTTGGTCTGCAAAAGAGCTTCCTTGGGATCCATATCTTTATGACTCCCTTCAGGCATCCTGTTGATTTCACATGCTCATCCTTGTTGCATGTCATGAGCCTGCACTCCCCACTTGGACTGCAATAGATCCATCTTCCCACATACTTCTTATGATTCTTTGGATACAGGAACTTCATTCCTTCAGGTGCATGGATAATGGCCATCAGAAAGTCTCTAATTTCTTCATCTGTCAAGTCTTTGGCCTTCCACATTGATCATAATCTTCATCCCTATGTCTTTTTTGGCTGTTTTCCTGCATTGGGAGATTATAATCTTGATCAGATAAAATCCAAGCAATATCATTAGTATCGGAGCACCAAGAAACTTAAAAATGTCTGCCATCCATTGCGGAACCCAAGAGAAGAGTGACCCAAACCAATCTGTCATCAGTAATATCTTCTACTTCATCGATCATCTGGCCGTGGAATTTTGTCAGCATACTTATGGCCTCTGTCAAGGTTCCATTCTCATCATCATGAGAAGGTATGAATGTGCAACATGATTCTCCGATTTTTGCACAAAGACCTCCATCCATTGCGTGATCATGACCAAGACATATCTATTCCGGAAAGTCAGTCGTATGGCTCTCAAATCTTCTCTGATAGCATTGAATCCCTTTATGGTAGTGTTGATTGTCTGTAGCACTTACCATCTGGTATTCTGCAGCCATTTGGTATTTTCTCCAACCTGGACACTCTTCAATCAGGTAGTAAAAGACTAAACTGGCCGGTCTGTGTGCATTATCGGCTGATAGGGGCATTTGTAATTTCCCCATTGTATTCAGGGAGCTGCAGAACTTGCACAATAATCGCTGTGAGCAATATCCTTACGATTGGACCATTCTTAGGATCTTGCAGGAAAACGTGAATGCTGGTAGTTTTCCCCACAATTGCAGGATATGTGCTCAAAACAAAAAGAAAAACTTCAAATATGATCTGTGAAATGTTGTCATTTGGTACCACCATGTGCAGATCCAACAGGAACTCAGTGAGAACTGAATCAGGCTATTGTACCCTCTTTCAGTTGTTGAAAACAAAATCAATATCTGTAATATTTTTCTTCTTATCAAGGCTCAAGCATTCCACAGTCCAATGTCAACAAAACTCCTGTGGCTCAAGAATAACTATCTTCCCTTTACTCTTTCCCAACTGACTAAAAAGAGTGTTTGAATTAGCCACAGACCAATGAACTCTTTGTCTTTACTCAACAGTTTCTTCATCCTTCTTCCTCGTGATAGACCTAGTCTACATGTGCTGAGGTTCTTCGCTGATGCTTGCTTCTGAAGGGTGCAGTGGTGATGGGGTCTCTCCAGCATAGATCAATACATCTCCCAGACAAGTCCAAATGTGTCTGCCCTGCACTCTGACTGCAGAAAGCCTAAAATCCTCTACAATAAAAGGACAGTTGAAGCGGGGCTCGTTCCACTTATTCCTTATAAAGTTACGGATTAGGATCGTATCCCTGGGGAAAACTTTAGGAACACAAAGTTCTTGAAATCCACTTGTTGAAGCATCTCCTTCTGTGTTCTGTACTGCCCCACACCCTTTTTGCTGTAGCTGATCTGGAATGACAGAGATACTTGAAGTAATACAGGTAAGGTAGTCACGTAACTCCATTCCTAACAGTGCTGACGTTGGCTGGGCATCACTTGTAACTCTGGGTGGAGGTGTGAGGGGTGTCCTCCTTCACCTCACTGTCACTATTTCATGGGAGGTAAGATGGTGGTCCGAACCTGGTTGGTTTCTCAATGCATATAATGCCAGTGGTAGGCAATGCAACCATACTTTCTACAAGGTAAGCTTCAACTTGGCTATTCTTTCTTTAAGCAAGCCATTGAGCCTCTCACAGATCCCATTTCCTTGTGGATGATAGGCTGAAGAAAACTTGTGCTTTATACCAAGCAACAAGCTAATCTTTTCAAAGATTTCATTCACGAAATGAGCACCATTATCTGATTGTAATACTTCACATATTCCATCTAGGAATTACTTCTCACACTAAGAATTTCAGTGGATTGGTGGAGTCTGGGTGTGTATGCTGACCAGCTTCAATCCATCGTGAAAACATACAGACTACTGCAATCATGTATCTATATCGATTACCTACTTGCAACATATCGATCAGTCAATGTGCGAATGCTGAAAGGGGCCATTAGGTCTCAGGATAACTCCTCTAACTGTGCACAGTGTGTGCTCAGCGGTAAACTTTTGACAAACGATGCAATTCACTACATAGAATGCAACGTGTTCTAATACATTTGGTACAAACAAATATTCTGCAATAGTTGCATTAAGGTTTTCTCTAGTTGTATGTGCAGGGTAGTATAGCTGTTCCAGCGCCACCCTTAATAAGGCTACAGGTATTATTGGTTTACCAGTGCTGTCTTGTCACCATAATGCTTCGGAGGGGTTTAAAGAAAACCCTCTTCGTGTCCACAGATCCTTCTCATCTTGAGGTGTTTCCCCTTGGACCTCTATTAGTTGTGTCTTTGAAATATTACTATAGGGTTTAGACACACTATCATCACCACCATATTTTCAGTCACCCCTCCTTTTCCAACGTGCTAATCCTGCATGCACTGTCGACGTCACATAGGCTGAGTCACTGTACACCATTACTTCCTGATCTGCATGATTCTCAAGCGTGACTATCAGCGCCACTAACTCTGCAGCCTGTGCTGAATAGTGAGATGGGAGTCATGCACTTACCACTGTTTGAAACTCCCCATTGTCCATGTGTTTTACTACAGTGGCACCTGTATATCTCTGTCCATCATTCTGATCGATCCTTGAAGAACTGTCAATAAAAACAATTTCTCCCCCTGCTAAAGCATTTTCTTTTACCCTAGGGATTTCATCTTAGAACTCTTCATAGTTTGAACTGTCATGCACATGCTCGCCCTCTGCCAGTGGTTCTGCTACGAACATGGCAGGATTCACTAGCTTGCATCAAACTAATTTAATAGAGCATCCCATCACTATACTTGCAGCCTTTTCAATGACGAATGCGGTGGCTGCCAAAGATTGTTTGCACAGAAAATGACCCTTCATCACTGAATCCAAAATCCCACTGGAATATGCAAGGGGCTTGTACCCCAATGTGGCTCTCTGTGTGAGGACTGTGTGATAACGGTACCATCCGTATGCGAGAATAAAAATAATTCCTCAGCATAATTAGGAATCCCTAAAACTGGAGCTGTACAGAATGCCTTTTTCACTTCATCAAACCCTTCTTCCATCTCCTCAGTCTAGGCAATTTTCTCTTGTGTTGCCTGTGCTTTCTTTAGAGCTTGTAATAAAGGCCTTGTACATGAGCTGTAATCAAAGACCCATGATCTGACATAGTTACATAGTCCTAGAAATCTGTGCATGTGCTTTTAACGTGTGTGGCTTCATGGTTTTCAAGATAGCCTCAGCTCTTTCAGGGGTAACTGTTAAGATGGATTTCTGAACACTGACCTGGTGGGCAGAGGTTCAGAAGGCCAGCCTAGTTTCTTGGAAAAGGATAACCTCTGGAAAAGCCAGACCAATCAAGGTAGCTATGGTCTGCAATCAAGACTAGGTCTCAGGAGGGGTGAGGGTGACTGAATGACTTCAATGAGCACACAAAGCAGGGACACTTACAAATTACTCTCAGACAGGTGTATATATAAAAATATAAACACATTTATTACAAGGCCTTTGTAACTCCACACACAGTAAGAGAATCACAGCAATACTACTTAAACCAACACAACCCTATCAAGATATATATATTTACAAGACCAATGGGGTCAAAAGTGTTAACGGCACAAAATATGTCCACAACCTAGAAGGGAATGAAACAGGCAGTGCAGATAGTCTTTAGTCCCCTTCAACATCAAATACACACCTAACTAAGAGGCCGCCCAAGCCCTAAGAAGAGAGGAGCCTTATGCTCAAAAGTACATGCAATGCAAGCACATGCAGTTGTTCCAATGGGCAACACGGGGTCTCTAGCAGCTCATGGAGGTGGGTGAGGTGATGAAGAATAGATTCCCACTATCGGTGAGGGCCCCCAATTGAAGGCAGAGGTGATTCCAAGGTTCAGGAATAGTTTGCTAGTTCACACTAGCAGTGGAAAGGTGAGGGGCCCCCAGGGGCAACTCGTGCATAAAAATTGATGGAGGTGCTAGGCGCCACCAGTTAGGGTTGTGATTATTCACCGACCCCCGGCACACTCCAGACCAAACTTCGCCAGTCGAGTCCACTTTGGTTGCAGGTTCAAATGTGGCAATATGACGGCTCTGCGGCTTTCAGCAACGAAGATACAGTGATGATGAGGGCCTCCTCGAAACGATGGCGGAGACAGAGCAAAGGTCCTGCGTAAGCTGGTCAGCCCACTGGTTGGACCAGAGACACTTACGAGAAGGCTTACTTGCAGGTTTTGTTGAAGGTGCCGAGAATAGTTGGTCCCACTATTCTATTGGGTTGAAGCGTCTTCGCAAACCTTCTAGGACAACGATATGCAGAGGGGTCCCACGGGACGACAGTGGGCTCAGGGTGCCAAACCTTCCAGCGGTTCACCAGCGGTTCCTCAGCTTGGCTTTTTAGCTTCTGGATACTTGGATCCTGTTCTTTGTTCAGTGAGAACTCCAGAGATCGGCATGGTATGGCTGTTTGGGTGCTTCTCTTATCCAGAATCTCCTTCCCGCCAAAACGAAGAGGACCCAATGGAAGATCTGCTCACATTTAAGCATACCACACATGGACCAATCACGGACCAAGTAGTCCCAGGCATTCACAATACTGCAGACTCTCTGGCACCCAGGATGTGTATTGGGAACAGACATCCCAGCCCACATCCTGGAAGCATACACACGAAGCATGCAGAAGGCCACACAACCTTGGCGTTTTGCTGGAAACTGCATGACCAAATAAGGACTGACCCAGGCTGGCTTGACCTGGGGAAGGCAAAGTGGCAAGATGGCCAAAGGACAGGACAAAGAACCTCGTGGCATGGCCATTTTGGAGCCAGGACACTTATTTGTGCCAAACGCGTAATCACGGTTTAAATGGCAGGAAAGGGTTAAAATTATATGAAAACATAAGCTGCCATTAGCCCTGTCCATGACACATCTGCACATCTCCTATAAAGTCCTATGAGAGTAGCTAGGGTCTTTAGAAATGACTAAGAGACCCAAGTGCACTGCATTGTAAGGTACGTTGTGTACTTGTTACATGTTGCAGAAAAATTGCAACACAGAAAAGGACTAAGGGAAACAAAGTCTCCCAGTACTGACTGTCTTAAGGGCATGTCAGTTTCCCCATAAAAAGTGAGCGAAAGCCCAGAGGAGTGCAGATGAAGGCTGTGCTTCTCGGGCAAAGTCAGATTATAGTGTTAAACAGCAGCAAAACGTTTGGGGGTGTACAACTGGAGGGAAAATTACCCATGAAATGGAATTCTTTCCTAACAGTAACCTTTTTCCATTCATGCAAAATCAACTGACCTATATACATCACTTCCTGTTGACAATACTGTAATTTCTCCTTGTCAACTTTCAATCCTTTGTCAGCAAGTGTAATGATCAACTGAATAGAATCACCTCTGCACCCTTCCTCTGAAGTGCTGCAAACTAAAATGTCATCTACGTATTGCAACACAATACTTTCCAGATTCATTTTGCTCAGATCCATCTGGAGAACTCTATTGAAATTCGATGGAGACTCACAATAACCTTGAGGTAATCGCGTGCTTTTTAACTTCGTCTGTCTGAACGTAAATGACGTCAGATCCTGTGAGTCTTTGTGTAAGGGGATTGAGAAAAACGCATTTTTCAAATCAATCACAGTAAAATATCATGCCTCAACAGGTATGTTACATAAGATTGTAGCAGGATTAGGAACTAAAGGAAACTCGGCCTCTACAATCTGGTTAATCGCGCCAAGGTCTTGAATTAGCCTCCACAACCCCCCTTAGATTTCTTGATAGGGAACACTGATGTATTACACGATGACTCTGAAGTCACCAAGATGCCTTGACCATCATGGCAGACATTGCTTTAAAAATACCTTCATCTGCTTCTTGAGACATAGGATACTGTTGTGCTCAAGGTAAAATTGCTCCTAGCTTCAATTTAATCTTTACTTCTCCAACCCCCTTTAATAGGCTTACGTCATAGGGGCCTGTAGTACATAATGAAGCTGGCACTTTTGCCATGTCTTCATCAAAATATTCATTTTTTTGAGGAATCTCTCATTTGATGGCTTGTACCCTATAAGTAATGCTCATTTCAAACACTACTTCATCATCAGATGGATAATCTCCAAACAGATCTTCATCAGTGACGTCAGTCAATCTGTATCCTTCCTTGATGGCAATCACTATGCACCATCGTCTGCCCTCATAATCATTTCCATCAAGCAAAGCCATGTTTCTTCGCACTATGGCTGCTTGTAGTTCTAAAGGAAAGATGTGCCCTTCCTCTTCATCCATAGCTTTCTTTGGCCTGAAAAGAAATTCATCAGGTATTCTCACAGTTCTGGCTACTAGACCTGGAAGCCATGTTAACAAAATGCGTACCCCATAATGAAACACTTCAGATTCCAATGGGACTGCTCTCACGGTCACTTGTCCTGAAATCGCCATAATACATTTGCTTACGTTTAAATAATGCATTCCTGGTGTTGAACACACTATACTTTCATCAGTGAACGAGATTGTCATATTCAACTAAGTCATCAAATCTCAACCTAATATATTGCCAGGTGTCTGCCTTGAATACAGCAATGGCACCAACATGTCAAATTCTCCTATAGCGAGTGGTAATTCTTCAGTAAAAGGTAAAAGGAATTCTGTTTGTAGCTCCTGTGAAACCTTGAGTGTTCATGGCATTGCCAGATATTGAACATGTTCCCTCTTTTATACATGAGCGTGTTGCATCCGGGTCTACTAAAAACGAAAAACGTTTGCGTCCTATACTGATGTCTACCCTCGGTTCCTCATGAGGATTAGGCATCACGGATAGTATTGAACACATCAAGTCTCCCAGTGACTCTCCCAGTGATCTCTCCTATTGTGGATAGCGCCTCATCCCTGTACCTGTAAAAGGATTCCCTCCTCTACAGTAACACCCCCTATCCTAGGAGTCATTAACTGTCCCATGCTTGTGCTTTGCTGTATCTGCATAGGTGAATGCTGCAACTGCCCTTGCAGCAGATTAACTGCTGCTTGCTGCATTTGCAAACCTTGCTGCATTCTAGGCGCTTGTTTGATTCTGAGCAAACCAATCTCCACTCTGCTGTGAATATGCAGGAGGGTTTGAAGTCTCCCCCCTACACGCACGAGCCAAATGCCCTGTCATTCCACATGCCCAACATATAGGAGGCGGAAATCTCCTATTCTGCCCATCCTGCATATCTTGATTGTCATTCTGCATATTTTGAAACCTTCCTTGATTGCTCTGAAAGTTTCCCTGATTGTTCTGGCAATTCCCTTGATTATATTGAAAATGTCTACCTCAAAATCCTCCTCTTCCTCGTGGAGCAAATCCATTATTGCCCTGATCAAACTGCCTATGATTAGTCATCTGAGGCATGTTTGTCACTTGCTGTGAACTCGACCTGTCTCTACTAATTTTCATCGCCCCTTCAATAGCGTAGTTAGATAATTGCTTTTGCACTAACTTTGCCTCTTCGCCTTTCCTGACATCATCCTTTTTGCAATTCTTTTGTTGCAAGAGTCTGCAATAATGTGCGATGGTCAGCTGAATTTCTGACCATGGTTTTGCCTCCATACCCACTAACGTCTTGAGCTGCTTCTGCACCGTGTCTGGCAGTCCTTGGCATAATGTATGAAAGAACACAGGTATAGATTTCCCCCAAGCCTCACGTGTCTCCAAGGCCCATTGCTCTTGGAAATTATGACTGCAAACAAGCGTGTCTTCCCCTTCTTGCATCTTGTTTGCCATTATAACTCCCATATCGGACTTGTGTGGATACAGTACTCTAATCGCTTTCCAGACTGCCGCTCTGCAGTTATTGAACAGTGCTCCGTCATGAGCAGTGTTAACCGTAGTAGCACCAGCATACCCTGCTCTGGACCAAATGTCATCAGCTCTCTCTCCAAGGACGGCAATCAGGAGACCCTTAATGTCCCCTATAGCCAAGGTAGTTCCTCCTGTCATCTTTTCAAATACATGTATCCATTTCCCAGCACCAGAATTTAAACTCAGGAGTTTACACCTTAAATTATCCTTATCCATCTGGGGCCAAGGTATATACGGTGGTCTTGCTCCCCCTTTCTCTAGCAAGGGAAACTGTGAAAACCCAAACTCACTCTTATCTCCCATTGTCTGCTTATTCATGGCTGGGACAATATTTCTGCACCCCATTCTTCCTGGCAGTGACATTAATCTTTTCACATATGGTGGCGACTCCCCCCTCCCACCATGGGGTTGCCCTTTAGGTTGGTCTGACTGCGTCAATGATTGTGACGCCTGAGGTATAGGTGCGTCTATATCTGACCATCTCACTTCCTTATCCATTGTAAAAAAAAACTCAGGACCACATACGTCACGCCTCTCTTCTCCACGGAAGGTGTCTCTGTCTTCGTCTGACATTTCCTGCGCCCAACTCGCATAGCTTCTCTCCTCTTCATGTCTGGGCAGAGTCAGTCTATCTAAAGGCAACACCTTGGGCCTCGTGCTACATGAGGCTCCTCTATATCGTACAACTATCTACTCTCGAGTTGATCATTTTTTCCCTTCCCTTTTAATTCTTTCTGGGTTCTCATGTCATGATAAAATGTATCAATCACCTCCCCAATGCTTCTAGAGTCAAACTCATCCTCTAGATTTACTCTAGATGAGCCTGGTAATGACTCATGTTCCAGGAAGAACTCCTATATGTCCTCCCATTCTACTTCTGGATCGGGATTCCTTACCTCCTTCTCCAGGCGATCGAGATTGCATGCTCTTTGCCTTCGTTTTTGTTCTATGTCATCATCAAGCTCTCTATGATTACTTGCTTCCTCCCTCACCCTGTCTTCCTGTTTTTTCTTCATATCCCTTCTTTCATTTGCCCTCCGTATCTCATCCTTTCGTTTTTACAGTCTCTTATCCCCTATCTCCAGTTCTTCATCTTCTATTCTTTTTCTTTCTAACCTTTCCCTCTCATTGATTGCCCTTTGTCTATTATCTGGTTTTCTCTGCTCTTCTGCATTTTCCTACTTCTTCAAATGTTCATCTTGATATAACTGCTCCCATCTTTGTTGATCTTTCCTTTTCACCTCTTCTTCTTTCGAACGTTCTTCTCTTTCTCTGTAGTTTTTATCTTGCCCATCTTGAACTTCTCTTTGTCTTACATCCTCAATGCCTTTACCATTGAGTTTGAGCAAAATCTGACCACCCATCCATTAGTTCTGTAGAAGTTCTAACTCATCAACTTTATCTCTTTCTCACTTCCATCTCGTGTTTCTCTTCCTATATCTAAACATGTGCTTGCTCAATAACTTCTCTACTTCTCACGTCTCTCCTTCTCCCTCAGGACTTTAGGGATTACATCTTTCTCAGTATTTCTCTCTAATCCCTCATAACTGCTTTGTGCAGGCGACTCACATGCCGGGTTTCTATACCCTGTTGCTGAGTAAAGCTCCCTCAATGGGTATAACCCATCGTCTTTCTTGTTTTCACCATCTATCTCCATTGGGGCGGGGGGAGCAGAAGGCTTCTCACCCCCCTCTTTGCATATATTAAGGATCCAATCTATAGGAGACGGCTCTTCTCTTTCCTCCTTGTACATTTTCCAAAGTCCTAAACTCGCGAGTCGCTTGTCTAGCTTTTTTCCTGTATATGCTGCATGCAAATATGTCTTCATATGCTACAGGACTACCTTCGATAGTGACCATCCTTGCGGCCATGGCATAAACATTTTTTCTGCAGTTCCCTTAACCCATTCCACACTAAGCAGTCTAAGCTTGGGTGCATGTTTCGGCAACTGCTTGCAGAGGTGCACAAGTGGAGTAACATCCTCTATTTTTGACTCGTCACTCTTGACTATCAATATTCGTTTGTTTTTGTCACAGATTTAGAAGAAATACGTTTCAGAAAAATAATATAATATGAGCGTGCACCAATCGTTGCAGGCTCCAATCCTTTTAAATCACGTTTCTTACTTTAATCTTGCTAAAACAAACACCATCAACTTAAAGTTATACAGACACTAACATTTTCTAACCTTGTGTTTCTCCTGTTTTCATCAATCACATTTGGCTATTACATCATCACCAACACATACATACATAAAACAACCAGACAAACAGACGTACTCGGCCGGTCACATATATCTCTTATCTCTTACGATCTTTTCTCTTAGACTCATCTTGCCCTCTAAATCAACACTCCTACGTAGTTTAAATCAACTTCTTTAAGGTACGTCTTTAACCCAACTCGTCATCTACTGCTTCCGCTATGGGATTTTAGGTTAAGATTTCTTCTGTTATGTTCTTTAAAACGCAGGCACAGGGCGTATTCTATCAACGTGGCACTCTCCTCACGATACCTCTTAATTTCTTGGCCTCTCACAAGTCAATTTCTATTCACTATTTAACACTCTTACTCTCAAGTTACGTTTACTCCACCTCCCCATTACACTTCTTCCCCCTATCACTTCTCATCACTCATTGTCCATACACAGTTGTGCCACCTCGCTCAGCTTTTACTCACCCTTTGCATGTTCGTCTTCTGACTCTCGGGATCATACGCCTCTTTTACTGCCTCTTCAACTTCCCGATTGTTCCACTTCTCATAGACCGTGGGAGGGGATTCCGTCTGAAACCAGAGGGACCCGTCACACCCTACTTGCAAGATTTTAGCAATTTAAACTAAACCACTATCTACAGGGATCTTCACGTCCTGCTAGCGGAATGGCAAAGGTCGTGCAATGATGCTGGGACTCCAAAGTTTACCTATGCTGGTGGACATTTTAAACCATCCTCTGCGCTACAAAGTGAACTGAATAACCTCAGCCCTTTAAGATGACTAGCAATTACCCTGGAGATGGATGGGGATGCAGATTTTATTCATATATCAATTATCTAAAACAGGGAGCACAACGGACATCAACAGACGTCTCAGTGCAAATTCTCTCAAATCAAACAAATCTTGTATCGCAAAAAATCGTTATTGATGACGTTAACCTATATATTACTAACGTCACCCTATGTGGCAAACTACAAAAACCTAGTGGCAACTGTGATAGGCTTTTAGTGAACAACTAAGTATAGGATCTATACTGGTATGGGACAGTGAGTGAATGTGATAGGTTTCTTAACATCAGGTGAGGCAACTAAGCCCTCCCTTCAAAAAGGCCACTATGAATGTCACTAAATACACAATATCCCATTGGTTACTCAAACTGTAGGAGCCTTAATTAAGCGGTCCCCTACAATTGGTTACTACTCTAACCTTCATCAGTACTTTTCCATCCATGTCTAGCAGCACGCAGATTGGACCTCCAGGTGCTGGTCAGCTTGCCTAAAGCAGAGCTTCCCACCAATTAGCATATCAATCCATAATCACTTCAGTGATCTGCTTGCAATTAAGACTTTGAACTTGTCCTTGGAAGTGTTCTTAGCTTTCGAGAATTCAGGGGAGTGAAGGCACGCTCTGCCCTCATGCGCAGGTGTGAGCATCTTGCTGGTCCAACTTCATCTGTCCAAGTGACTGTAGACCATGATTTCAAGCCTTTTAGCTTTTTAAAATACTATTTTCTAGTAGGCCTCTGACGTCTTCCTTGTTTTGTTCAAGCCTTCTGAACAGGAGCTTGTTCTTTCACACGAATTTGTATCCAATGTCAGCTCACTCCAGCCTGATAAGACCTTGGCTTCTTGGCTTGGCTTCATGGTTCATTCAACCTCGTCTTTTCGGGACTCACTTTTCATTCACTTGTTTTCTTACTGCGACACACTGAGAATGAGGCCTTCCATTTTTAGACCATCTCTTCTGTAATACGTAGTGGAAACATCCTTCTTTTACTCTTTATGCATATATGTATATATTGGCACATCCTGAAATCTATTCACTATAAAGCTAGCCTCAAGAATACTTTGTCTGCTTACGTTTCTTTTGCATCTGTACACATGTACACTGACTTGATGTCTTCATCCATTTTATGGCATAAGCTTCTTCACCTTGATCCCAAGATGTCACTTATCCTTGATACTTTCTTGATGCCTTATCGAATGTCTGCATTCTCTATTCTCTGCATCTTCTCTAGGCGCGTCAGCTCAGCTATATATGACATCACCATTCGTCTTGACCATTCATATGCTCTGCTTTGTCTGGGATTTCATACAAACGGCTATCATATTTTCTTGTATGCAAATACGGTTTTCTCAATGGGAACCTTGCCTCCAGGATTCTCCTATGTATTGGTATTTTCACTGGTACTGCACGATTTTCGCATTCAGGCTCCCAACATATGGGCAATATAGGTGAAGTGGTTGAGGTGGGGGTACTTGGCTCCTCCTCTACAATGTTCTCTGACTCCATTGTCATTTGTTGGCATCAGAGCAAAACATTGGGGGTCATTATGACCCTGCCGGTCCGGTAGCAACGGTGCCAGTAGGCTTACTGACACTGTTGTTAACGGACTGGCAGAGTGCAAGTTTGCAGACCGTATGCCCTCCCGCCCGCCAGGTATGACTTGGCAGGTGGAATGGCACCCGCTTGCAGACTTTGACCGTAACACCGGAACCGTAATAAATGGTGCCGGTGCTACCATCATCCCCATTCCCATTGAGTGATATGAGACTCAAATGGGAATGGGGAATACCATTTTTCCGGGGCCTGTCTGCCCTGACCGGAGGGGTTGGAATCCCTCACTGTTTCTGGCAAGCCAGGTGCTGAAAAAATGTGCAAGTCCGGCGGCAGCCTGCCGGTTTTACCGGCACGGCTACCGCCAGACTTGTAACGAGGCCCAATATTCTCATACATAATTGTCTAATTCTATGGGTAATTCTAAACTATAAGACATTTTTGGTTTATTATTTGGACATGTATATAAAAATACATGTGATGCTATGTGTAGCTACTTTGTCTCCCACGTTGCAATTAGGATAGAAGCTTTTACTTCTGGAGAAAATATAGCTTAATAGAAAATGTCACACCACATGAGAATACCAATGTGAGATCAAAAATGATTCAACATATCTTTTGAATTGGCATTAGGAGTCCCTTTAAGGTGGAAACCTTTCTGTTTTGCACATTGTTAAAAAAGACTTTAATGGGTATACAACTATATTTAAGTCTTCTTCTTGTATATAGACTTTGTTTTTCAGAACTTAATAAGTCTATAAATGGCTTCAGATTTGTGGAAACATTGTGCATCATGTGACACATACGGATATACATTGCCCCTGTGAAAACTGCAATTCATGTTTAGCTACTATCAAGGAATAATATGCCCTGCAATATCATACATTCTAGCTCAATTTTCATTAACTTTAATTCCATAAAGTTTCCTTCACAGGCTGAGTTCCCGTTTAGAGACATTGATTGCAAAATATTCCCCAACAAGACTTTTAATTCCTATCCAGTGTTGAACTAATTGTTGTGGCAGAAATAGCTATGTGCACAAGGGGAGTTTTACTGACTTTGAGTTTGTCTTCTAAAGGTACAGGAGAGGAAAGAAAAAACAACAGCTCCTGACAGTTCCACCAATTAAACTGTACTCGAGCTGGTCCCCGGCTTTCAATTTCCACTCAGGCAATCTGGTTCTGACTTGAGCAAGGCTTCTGAATAAGGTTTTAATGAGGATTTCCATCAGGTACATCATGGAAGAGCCCAAATCAGCACTTCTCCAGTCAGACAAGTTTCCTTCCATTGCAGATTTCCCAAGAACTTCCCCTATTTCCTGTGTGTGTGGCCTTAAATATTTGATAAACTCTACCAATGCAGTATTGTTTCATTGGACGAGCCTATAATAGGTTGTCCTCTGACACTGACACTCCCAACCATTTTCCCCATTATATTCACTAATCCACTGCTTTTGCCTTTTGACAAGCGAAGGTTAACACTTCCTCCCATTCAGAGTTATGATCAAATTGGACTGAAATACATTTTTCTCTTATAATGGGCCTCATTACAACTCAGGCGGTAAGGGGTTTACGGCGCCGTAAACAGCGCCGACCCTTACCGCCTGAGTACGAGGTCCCTTAGCGCCATGGCGGATTTAACACCTGCTTTTAGCAGGTGTTAAAATCCATGGCGCTAAGGGACCATGGAGTTAATTACGCCACCGTAATTTACGGTGGCGTAATTAACGCCTTCCCCACTCCCATTATGCCCTATGGGGCAAAAATGGGAATGGGGAAGGGTAAATGGGGATTGGGGACTTACCGCCCCGCCAAACTCGGAATGGGGCGGTAAGTCCGCCAACCACCATGGCGTAAACTTAGTTTACGCCATGGTGGTAAAGTCACGGCCCAGGCGGTAACTTACCGCCTGGGTCGTAATGAGGCCCAATGTCTGTTATGGACATTGAGGCTGACAAAAGATTCACAATAAAATCCTGAATTCATTGACACCCATCACATTCCAATAACTGTTAATATCAGACAGTTATTAAATTACGTAAATGTATTAATAATTCACACATATTGATTAAGTATATGATGTGTAGCATTTTGCTGAGTTCAAATCTGTTTTCAGATTTTTAATCAAGCAACAAATTCAAAAATGATATTCATAATATGATTTCATGCTGGTGCTTGTTTTGCTGTTGTCACCCTGAGTGGAATGGGTATGCCCAGATGTGGGTCCCTACTGTGCCTATATACCCAAGCTACTCCTCACTGATGATGCTCAACAAGGCTGAAACATGTCTGGGGATGCCTGTGGTCTCATGCATAAGTGATGTGACCTAGCGGTTTGGGCTGGACTGCTCCTTTGGGGGTGGGACCAAGCCTGATTTTAATATGTTCTTTCCCCTTTTGTAATGGTTTGGAAAGTGAAGAACGATGGTCTGGAGGGTTGCCCAGAGAATTGCCAGAGGTTAAGATTTATTCTAAACCTTCCAGCCATCACCTCTTTTGTTTTGCTGCTATACACATGAATCCATTATACTTAATTTTTCCAAATCCACATATAGCTTATTTATGGGAGTTCATCGTTAACAGAAAATAAGAACGAGGCGTCTGAGGCCCCGGCTATGACGAATATGCTCAATAGACTATAGTTTTTTGCTGTGCCTTAGATGAAAAGGGCAAGGAATATATGTTGATCTGGTCTTTTGACATCTGGTCTTTTGAAACATTTTTACTAAAAGAGCAGGCCCATGACCTTTTGATCCAGTGTTCCTCATAAACTCTGCTGCACCAAAAGATGTTTCTTTAAGAATATAGGATTCTCATTTCTTGTATGTTTACGAGTACTGGATGCTCAGAATACCCACAGCTGTGTCTGTTTAGTTCAGCTAAACGACTAGTTCCTGATTAATGGTTTGTCTCTTCTACCACAACGCTGACCTCTGGACAAGTCCTTGGCAGCAGAGCTCTGTGGCTTTAGGTACAGAATTAAAGCTGCATTTACCACACATGCCAAAGACAATGCTAATATTGTACTTTTCACTTAACAAACCCTAATCGTGTATGTCTTAACAACAAGTTTAATTCAATATGCATAATAGATAAATGTATTGACTTGTCATGTTTTCAGAGAATATATATATTATATTATTGGTATATTTAAAACCTTTAACAAATAACTTTCTATACAATTAACCTCATCTTTTTAAAAGAAAAAAAAACACAATTAAGTCTACATCAGATTCTGATTAATTGACACCTTGTTTGTTTGTTTGTTTGTTTGTTTATTTGGTAATGCGCGCCAAACCCTTAGGTAGCCGGGCGCGACAGTATACACAAGAAATCTTAAGCTTAAATTATAGTGTTTGGCAAAAATAGACAACACATATAGGCAAGAATATGTACAGCGATAAATACAAAGGAAAAATACATACAGATGCAGGGCATATCTTACGATGTCCAAGGCACACTTGCAAGTTTATCAATATAGGCCGTAAATAAGAAGGTCTATGACTCAGTCTAGTAAGTCTGTGTGTCATAAGGGCCTGGTAGGTGGTGGTGCATGCTCAGTGACCTAGAGAGCAGAGTTGTTCATGGATGCAGAGGGTTTGAAGTGGGCCAAGTGTTGAGGGCTTAGTGTAAGTCAGGTTATGTGTCGTTGGCGCGTAACCATTTGAGTATTTTGTGTCTGAATATAGGGTAAGGTTGTTCAAATCTGAGGTCAAGAGGTAACTTGTTCCAGCATTGAGCAGCTTTGACAGGAAAGCTGGTTCCTCCCGCAGTTGAGCCTTTGAACCTGGGAGTCTCTAATTTGAAGGTGTTGGTGGATCTCATGGGGCGGGTGGATGTTTTCCTGTTAATTGTATTGCTGCATTTAATGCACTTGTACCATCCTGATATATAATCTTAGTGCAGTCATGCAATGATCTGCAAGCACTCTCATGGCTTTGGGACACTGCATTGACTTATGAACCTTGAACAAGTGTAACAACTACCACCATTGAAAACTCGGTTCAGTTTCTATTGGTGAAGCATCAGCCTGTTTGAGTTTGTTTATATTTCTAGAAGGAGTAGAAATGTTGACATATTACCCTTGATGAATGTCTGGCATTGATGCTCTTATGACAGAAACATGTTGGGTTTATGCCACAATATGTTTAGACATTCTAAGCGTTTACACTAAGAGTAGAACTAACACTTCTACTATTTACATTGGTGTTAGGTAGAGGCACCTTAACAAATATACAATGCTACTTGAGACCACCTGTTATCCGTTATGGTCGTCTGGACATTTCTATTCTAAATAATTGGGTGTGTAACACAGGTTGTCATTTGTAGTTGTTAGGTGAGGCAAAGAAATGCGTTTGGGTTTATGTTCAGATTTGTTGTACATTTATGTTTGTTGTTAAATGTTTTCAAATGTGTAAATAAATGTGCTTGTAATTGTTTGTCTGTGTCGAGCACTCATTCTGGACACTCTACCTTTTCTCATGAGTGTTTATAAAATAATATATACAAACTACCAAAGTACCAGAAACTGAATTGGGTGATATCAGCCAAATGGTATTCAAGTAAAACTGAAGATCATTTTAAAATGAAGAATTCCATAACCAAGGTTTCAAAAGTGTTATAAATTTGAGATAATCTGAGGTCTTGCATAGGTTAGGAGGTAAATTATTCCAATGAAAAACAGCAACAGCTAAAAGGATTGTTTATATAAGAAAACACATCTAAATGTGGAGATTTAAAAGCAAACGAGGTCATGGCTTTGAAGACCTCTGACACCTCTGAGATGTTCAACTTTCCGCCAGATTGGAGGGAATTTTAAAGTGAATCACTGTATAAGTAAGGCACACTAATTTGAATGAAATTCGAGCATTTAAATGAGTAATGTGATACAATGTCCTGAAACCAGACACTTGTCGGGCTGCAGCATGGAAAATAGCTTTCAGTGGTGCCAAGGTAGATTGAGGAAGTCTAGTAAAAAGTGAGATCCTGAAATCAATTCTTAATCAAACAAGTGATTGCACTAAATGTCTAAAATGTACAATAGATAAAAGGGATTTCACAGATCTCGGAGCCAATAAATGAACATTAGCAGATTTCACAATCATGCTAACATGAGGAATAATAGGCAGCAGAGAACGTAGAACAAAACCCTGTGGTCAGTGGGAGAGAAATCAGTACAGGCTATGACAATCTTTGCATCAGAAAACCATTGAGAAAAGGGGTTGAATGTTGGTAATGGGAAAATAATACAAATTCAGTTTTATCAGTGTTCAATTTAAAAAAAGGAGTGGATATTCAGGTTTCCAAATCCTGTGAGCAGTTCCGTAAAAGCCTGTCATCACTTTTCACAGATATTTTAAGATATACTTGAGTGTCATCTGTGTACTGGTTCCAGAAATAAGTTTAAAAGCATGGGTGATAAAAAGGTCCACACGGGAATGCCAAAAGCAGCTAAAAAAGGATCTGAGTGATCTTGGACCAATACTACAATCTGTTTTTTTAGAGTTAAAAATGCTCGTAACCAGGCAAGGCCGACGCCAGCAATAACTGTGTGGTCAGAAAGAATTGTCAACAAAATTCAATGATAAATCATGCTAAACGCTGCTGACAAGTCAGGTAAGGCCAAGAGGCAAGATTCACCATTGTCTAACAGTCTATAGACACAATCTAGAATCTGTCGTGTTGCTGTCTCCATGCTGCAACCGGGATTGAACCCTGACTGAAAAGGAGCCAACAGGTTTTGTTCAGTAACCCACTTATTTAATTGTTCTGAAAGTACTCTTTCCAGGAAGTTTCCTAAAAAGGGCAAGGCCATCACTGGTCAGCAGTGAGATGGGCAGTCCTTGTCCAGGCTATTATTTTTCTCAAAAGTTGGATAACATCACAAATCTTAAGAGAGTCAGGGAAATAACTTTGCTCAAGTGAAAATGTGACACATTTGAGTAAAAAAAGGGCACAATGGGGCAAAATGCTCTTTGATTTTGGATTCAGGACATGGATCATCCATAACATAGGTAGCTTTTGTCTCTGACATTAAAAGTGTATGTTTGTAATCACCATGAATGATAAAAGAGTTCCAAGTCACCATAGTTTTTCAATTTAAAATTGGAGGTTCAGATAAAGCCTGTGGAATTAAACTTAAAATTTCTTAAATCTTATTAGAAAAGAATTTAGCAAAGTCATGTCACTGCAGTCTTGACAACTAGTATTGGGAGGGAGGGAAGTTCATTTTGTATCACTTTTAATAGTGAAAGAAAAAGTGTTTGGTTGATTATTAGCTGATTCAATAGCAGAATTGTAATAGGTACATTTTGCTTTAGAGATGTTGTTTGAATAGCAATGCAGAGCATGTTTTAAATTCCCTATGTTATCTAAAGAAGGAGAGGGGTGCCAAATACGTTCCATCCAACTAACAGACTGGTGTTGAGAATCAACAAATGGTCAGACCAATCAATATTGTGATGGCTGATTCCAATGTTAGCACAATCAAGATATTCTCGTTTTCATGTGTAGGAAAGCAGCACCATGAACATAATCTAAAGTCTCACGAAACCTAACCAACTATTAATATGAATACATTTCGAATCACCAGTCAATATTAAAATCCCAACAATTAGACAGGAGGAATGATTTAATTGAGCATTAGTAATGAAAGCCATTAGCTGAGAGACAGTTTGTTACTTCATAGTGGATGATAGATTACATAAATGTGTAAAGTTGGAGATGCATGAGCAAGACATTTCAGAGCAACACATTTGAAAGAAGATAAAAAAAGTTATCTATAACCATTCGTTTTCATTTAACAGTTTTGCGAAAAATAGTAGCAACACTCCCACCCATTCTCTCAGGTTTGCTTGTTTGTTTGTTTATTATTTATAATGCGCGTCATACCCGGGGGTAACAGGGTGCAGCAGTTACAAGTATGTTCGAAGCTTGGTTACAAAGGTTACAAAGATATGTAGATACATAGAAGTGAGAATTATATACAGGGAGGACATATTTACAGGCCTATGTACAATATATACAAAGAATATCAAGCAAATGTTGTGGCGGTGAGCATGAGATTAGTAATGTTGGTTGTTGGATTTTAGCCATGTAGTGGCGTTGGTTCTAAACTTGTCATAAGTTTGGTCTGCTCTTAGACTGGGAGGCAAGGTATTCCATAATTTGCCAGGTCTATCCTTGTGCATAATCGCAAAGTCTTCAGGAACCATAATGATGGTAAGAAGTTGAAATGCAAAGGTGCACCTCCAATAAAATAAGTACACCTGGCGTAGTTGAGCGGCAGAGTAGCAGGCAGTTGCCCACAGTGTTTTTTCCATTCCATTCTTCTCATTTCTAGTGGAGTGTGAGAGGAGGAGTTAGCTTGTTTGCTCTCAAAAAAGCACATTTAAGGCTCAGATCCTGACCAAGCGGAGCAGAGAGAAGTGGCAGAGGAGCAGGCAGTTACACGCAGTTCCCCGCGGGACGCCCCAGCCCCAGCCTTGACAGAGAATGAGCGAATTAGGTGTCTACCGTGGAGCTTTGGTCAAGTGGTAGTGGCGGCCGTTTGGAGGTACTAGACAGGCCACACACTTTCAGGACTTAGTGGATTCCTGTGTGGGTTTTTTATTTTATTTTTCTCTTTTTTCTCCTGATCTCAGAAACCTCCTGATATTGGACATTGGACATTCGACTTTGGATAACTTTTGACTACAGATTATTCCATGGAGCCAACCTACTTACTGGATGAGGGCTACAGCAGGGATGTCATTCAGGGGTCGCCAGAGGTTGCAAGAGCGACCTCTGCCGATTGGCTGGCAACCCCTGCCAATCTCTTGCAACCTCTGAGGGGGTTTGGCCATGAGGGGGCGTGGCCTCAACAGCAGGCAAGCTGCTTTGTGTGTGTCATCTCGCACAGCAGCAGCAGCACATGTCCTGTGCTTCACTGCTGGTTCTCCTTCCCTCGTGCTGATGAGCGAATTGAGCGCTGGTGCGAGCTAGCTAACTCAAATGAAGGTAAGTCATAATCTGTGTGTTACCCCGCTGGTGCGCAGGGCATACACGCAGCTTTTTTCTTTTATTTAAGGGGAAGGGAATCTCAATTATGTGGAAATATCAAGCGATCTGTTCCAATATTTTGCTATTCGGCACAAGGGATCGTCCTCCAAATCAGATAAGACGTGAGCAATGCCAGAGACATGCTGCTCTGCTCTCGGCGGCCTGCCGCCGAAGCATGTATTTATCTTGAGAGCCATTGTACGACGTTCTGGCGCACTAAAGGCTGCAGTGAACTCGGCCTCAGGCTGGGAAGGTTTCACAGAAGTCAGAGCGGGCCCTCGCTCATGCATTATTTTCCTAGGCCTGGTAAGTGAGCACCGGGATAAGGGGGTTGCATCAGAGCACACAAAGCCCTCCTGGGACTGGGCCTTTTCAAAAAGAAACACTGTGCCACACTTATTCCGATATATGCATACTTTGTATGAGTGCCTTTTCGTAGCTGTGTTTGAAATAATGTTTTATCTGCAGTGGAATGTGGGAAAGGGATATTAAATGAAAATGCGAGGAAATATACAGTTCAACAGACACACTCGTGCACAGAGGAGGAGATGACACGTTAATGGACCCAGGAAAGACAACCTCTTGAATATGTGCACCACATGATAAATTGTGCATGACCTCTTGGAGAAACCACACTATTGTTCACCTCGAGAAGGGGCACACGCTGCCAGAAGAAGCACCGTGCATCTCCGATGTCTTTGGTACCAAGACAGCAGCTTCCTATTTAACGAAACGTTTCTGGCCGTGAAAAGAATTAAACTCGGGCACGAGAAAGCCCAGGGAAGGTGCACATTTAACGTGTCTAATTATCAGAGTCCTTGGCGCAGTGTCACATTAAATACCATAATTCCATTATGCTCGTCAGCGGAACAATGCACATTTTTATAAATGTCCTTTTGTCAGAGGCTTACAGCAGCGCGCTGCTGCTCCCAGAGGTTTTCAAAGGTTTCTGTCAAGTTTCAATTCTTAACTGGTGTATTCATAGCAGATGGGACATAATGAAGTGGTGCATGTTTTCGGTGTGAGGGAGTGGGGCTAGCGGACGGAGCGGGGGCGGGGGCGTTGTATGTGTGCGTTAATATACTACTGTTTGATTTCATAACATTGCATGCTCTTTGTGTGTGCTCGTGATGTTATGCGTGATTAATGTGCCTGTCTTTTTATGCACATACGTGATTTTGTTTGCATTCTGCTATGTAGGTGTTTACATGTATGAGTATATATCTACCCAAACCTCTCTCCCACCTTTCCTCCCTTTCTCACTTATTCTTGCCTGCAATCTCTCAGTTTCCAGCTCTTCCTTCCTCACCTCTTCCCTCAATCAAACAACTTCGCTTGCGGACTGGCGCATTCACCGCCCCCAGCCGGAGAGCTGGGCCTGTGCCCTCTGCCAAAGAAAACAATCTGCTGCCCGGAGTACAGAGGTGCCTTTCTCCTTCCAGCTGCAGTGCAGAGACCAGGCGGGGACAGGAGCAGTGTTCTGTTGGGGCAGGGGTATTGAGACAGAGGAACTGTTAAAGGATTGCTTTCTAGGGCCAGGATGGATCGGCCGGGGTGCATGGGGCGTTTAACTGCATCCCACCTCAGAGGCTGCAGCTCTGTCTAGCAGCCGTACTTGGCCTGTCCTTTTAAGCAGGGGATAGTTTTTTTGGGAAAGGGGCTTGATGGAGGGTTGCCGTATGTTGTGCACCTTAAAAATTGGCATGTGTTAACGGAGGGAGGTGTGCAAAAGATGACTAACAGCGTGGAATCTAGACGCAATGTCTGTCTAATGGGGTGGAAATACCTACGAAACAAGGATGTAAATACTGCAGAAGGCACGTGCAGTTTAAATATACAACTCATTTACTAAAAAGTAAACACCCTGGATGGGTGATCAGGTAGCAGTATTTGCCAGTGCACTAATCAAACCCATTTTAAACTTAGCTGTAGGTTCTGAAGGAGATGAAAGTCGGAGACGTCTGGCTATTTTGGGAAGGAGTAATGAAGTCCATGAAACAACTGCAAACAGTCAACACAACACTCAAGGTAACTTGTCGATTCAGAAGAAACTTGTCGATTCAGAATAAAATGGGGTAAGTGCCAAAATCATCGAAGACTGTGCATGCCAACTAGAATAATACACGTTCTCTGGTAAAATATTCTCCCTTTCCCCTTTTATCCTGGCTTCGCCCTAACCCTATACCCACCTATCCTCCGCTGCCACCCAGAATGTGATTTTGCTCTTTTGTCCTTTTGAAATAACAGGGCAGATCCACATAAAGAGGTGTTTTGGCATCATACACTTCCCATGGCAATATGGGCCTTGACAACCTGCTACGTATGATGATCCATTCTTGTATGAAATGTCACAATACAGTGATATCGTAAACATATTTTTCTTAGTGTACTGAGTGATAATGCTGTATGATGCCACTTCCTGTGATGTCACATGGAGGTGGGTCAAATGACATCACTTCCTGTCATGTCACACGGGGGCAGGGTCAAATGACACCATTTCCTGTGATGACGCTCACAGGGGCGTGGCATTGTGATGTCACTTGTGCTACCCCAGGCATCTTGGTGAAATGACATCCCTGGGCTAGAGTCTCTAAATCCTCCGTAGCCTCCAGGAAATGAAGCAGAATGCAGACCAAGGCAAACCTGCAGTCAGCATAATGCATTTGCTGGCTCCTGCACCCACCTCAGGGCACCTACAGCATGTTTTAATTACCTGCAGGTTATTCACATAATTCAGTTTCTTGTCTTGCAATTAGGGATTACGAATCTTTTCGAGGTGTGCCGTCTCAAGTTCTGATAATTATTTAGAGAGGTAGAAACTTTCTTTTGATGCTACAAGGAGAAGCGAAAATGTCAGTAATTGCCTCATATTTCAAGAGATTTTGTTTATATTAGGCACTATTACTGTGACATCAAAAATAATTCACTTCATAAGGTATTAGTGCCAACAAAGATAAACATGTTAACCTCAACTTTGAGCATATGTAGTAAATACCTGTTAATAGCTTCGTAGCGTGGGGTATGGGGTTGACATATCTTTTCTCTCTGCACCGTGTTTTAAACTGCTGCCACATAACGCTTACAACCAGCTTGTCTAGGTGTATCAATAGACAAAGGTGTTTGTGAGGTGTGGATCTTGCTTTTAGCATGCAACAGAGTTATTCAATACGTGAGATGTATTAAACATAGCACATTAAGAATCCACGTACTTTCTACATAGAAGTTTCACTTTCTTCTCGGATCGAACTCTGCATCTGCACTACTCCACGAGTTGTGTTGTGCGGGTTGTTCTTTATTTTTGTTTTCTATTGTTTTTGTCATGTGATCAAAATATGGTCACGCTGCTCTAGCTATCAGGCTGGAGTAGAAAGGCGCCATCTTTAAAGTACACTAGCTGTAACTTCTTTTTGTCTAATATTATGTTTGTCTCGTATTTACAGGTTGGGAAAAAGATGTCAATTGCCAGCATTGACGCAGCATGCATTTGTAGTGGGGGTTCACTTGGAAGATGTGTTTCTGTCCTAATGTTCATTTAAATACACATGTGTGTATCATGGACAGCCCGTATTACAATTGTTGTAATTATTACCAATTAGATTTCGAAATACTGACAACAACCCAAAAATAGGGAAAATAATGACAAAATAGAGACTAATGTTGTCAGCTTCTATTAAGATATATTACTATGTGCAACACTTAAGATGTTATCTGAATCATTCTTCTTGTATTAGGCACAATAACGCTTTTCAAAGTTTTACAATTGCTAGTGAATTAATCCACTCGATTGAAATTTTTAACACAGATCTTATTGTATAAAGATCAAAAATCCATTTCTGTTCGAGTTTTCTTTTTAAAAAAAAATATTTATTTTAAGTCAAGGCAGTTTGACAAGCATACATCATAAATAGTAGCAAAGACGTGTTAACCCCCAGCCCCTTCCCCTCGGGCCCGTCCCCACCCTCCCTCTGTTCCTCTGCAAAGGCCTTCTCTCTCCAGGCCCTCCTCTCTGTGGCCCATTAGTTTATGTGTCCCCTTTGGGTTCCTCCCGGATTCCCTGGGTCCATCGGGCATTGATAGGCTTATAGGTCAGGGTGGGAAACTGCTGGTCATATTCCAGTACCGGGCCCCAAATGTTCTGGAACTGGTGAAGGACCCCGGCCTTTGCTGCTGTCACCTTTTCCACTATCAGTATGTCCCATAGTTTTGTCCACCAATGAGCTCAACAGGGGCCATCCGGGGACTTCCAGTAGCGGGCCAGCACCGATTTCCCAGCTAGAAGGCATTGGGCCAGCAGTTTCGCCTTATTCCCGAAACGTGGGTAGATCGCCGGGACTGGGACCCCCAGCAGGACGGGGCCAGGCTCTAGTGGAACCGTTGCCCCCGTGATTTGTGTAATCATCCCCAGGCATTGTCTCCAAAATCGCTGGATTTACGGGCAAGTCCACCACATGTGCAAAAACAGAGCCTGGGTGGTCACATCCTCTCCAGCAGGAGGGGTCCACCCTGGGATTCATGTGATGGAGCCTAAGAGGGGGGTAGTACCACCTCAGCATGATTTTATATGCACATTCCCTATTGGTGACACAGGAGGACGAGGAGTGTGCTCAGGTCCAAATGTCCACCCATGTTTGGTCTTCTATCGGGTGCCCCAGGTCGGCCTCCCACTGGGCCATTCAGCGGGTTCTCTCGACCAGGAAATCGCCCAAAAAGCACCTATAAAGGTAGATATCCTGCCTCGAGATGGGGGTCCTTGAGCGATAGTTCCAGTGAGGTCGGGACGCGCGTTGCTGCTTGTAGGATTTTGGGCTGTGAGCACCAATGGCGCAGTTGTATGTAGGTAAATCTGTCCTTTTCCTGAAGTTGGAACTTCTCCTTCCATTGTTCGAACGTGCATGGCGCGTTTCCCTCGTACATCTGCTCTAGGGTCTCAAGGCCAACCTTTATCCAGCGTTGAAAATTGTGCGGGTTTGCTCCGGGTGAAAAAGCTGGGTTGTGGAAAATCGTCAATTGTGGGTTCAGGCTCCTCGGGATGCCCTTCTGTTTTAGTGCCCAGTCCCAGGTACTCAGGGTGTGTCTGGTTGCCTGAAAGAGGTCTCCCCAATGTGTTCTGAGGCGGGCCGGGGTGTGTGGCAGGAATCGCAGGGGTAGGGGCAGCCCTGACTGTTCCAGTTCTACCCATCTGGGGCGGTTTGTGATTGTTTGCCATGCGTGAACGTGTGTCAATTGGGCCACCACTCTGTAGGCCTGCAAGTCCGGGACTCCGAGCCCTCCCATTTTGGAGGCACCCAAAAGAGTTTTGTAAGGAATTCTAGGTTTTTTGCCCCTCCACATGAACTTCACCATTTTCTTCTGTAGGTCTCGAAGGGTTGGTGCAGGGATTGCCACTGGGAGGGAGGAGCAGGCATAAAGAAACCTCGGAAGAAGGTTCATTTTGCAGGCTGTTATTCGCCCCATTAAGGAGATCTCCTGGGTCGTCCAACGTCTTAGGTCTCCCTCCAGTCCTTTAAATAGCTGGGGAAAGTTGGTCTGGTATGTTTCTTTTGGGTCCACCGGGATGTAGATCCCTAAGTAGGGGATGGCTCTGTTTTCCCACTTGATCGGGCTCATCTCGATCAGTGTTTCCCGTTCCTCCGGGGCGAGGCCAATGTCCAAGGCTGTTGATTTAGCGAGGTTGACTGAAAAGCCGGATACCTCACCGTAGCTGCTTATTTCTGCCAGGGCATGCTTCAGGGAGGGGCGGGATTCTGAGATCGTTAGCAGGATGTTGTCAGCATATAAGGTGATTTTGTGTTGGGAGGGGCCGACCTGCAGGCCTTTGATCTGGGTGTGTTGTCTTATTTTCTGGGCAAAGGGCTCCATGGTAAGTGCAAAAAGCAGAGGTGATAATGGGCAGCCCTGCCTCGTACCACAGGATAACGAGATCGGGGCCGAGATGGATCAGTTGGTCCGCAGGAACGTTTTGGGTTCTTTGTAGTTGGCCAGGACCATTGTCTGAAACGCTGTTCCAAAGCCAAAAGCCCCCAGCGTGCGTTTCATGAATGGCCAGTCCACCTTGTCAAATGCCTTGGTGGCATCCAGTGCCATCAATACTAGTTTTTGGGAGTTTCGGGCGGCGATGTCCACCAAGTTTAGAGTTCTCCGGATATTGTCCCCTGCTGACCGGTTTAGGATGAAACCTGCTTGGTCTGGCTGGATTATCTCTGGGAGGATGCGACCCAGACGATTCGCGAGGACTTTGGAATACAGGTGTGTGTCTATGTTCAATAGTGCTATCGGTCTGTAGGCGGCTAGGTCTCTCGGGTCTTTCCCTGGCTTGGGTAGAAGAGTAGTGGTTGATTCCTGCATTGAGGGGGTCACCGAGCCAGAATCTCTGAAGGAGTTGAAGAGAGTTACTAAGGGGGGAGTTAGCTGGTGCTTGAATAATTTGTAGTACCTTGTCGAGAATCCATCCGGGCCTGGGGCCGTGTCTTGAGTGATTTAATGGCTTCCTCTACCTCTTCTTCTGTGATTAGTGCCTCCAGGGATTCCCTTGCCGAGGTGGAGAGTTGGGGCAGTGCTGCGCTCTGCAGTTATTCCTTCCGTTTGAGCCGGTCTCGCGGAGTAGCTGTCATGACCTTAGTTAAGTGGGCTTCCGCCAGTTGCTGTTTATTAGATTCTGAATATTGGACAACTCCCTGGGGGAGATAGTGTTATTTTGTTTTATTTTGGCCAGTTTGGCTACCAGATATTTGTTTGCCTTATTATTCTTTGCGCAGTAGGATTGTTTGGCCTTGGCCATTAATTGCGCGGTCTGTTCCGCATAGTGAGCTTCTAGCTTCTTTCTGGCCATGCGTACGGCTCGCTGCATTTTGGGGGACCAGCCTTTTTCCTTGTGGATCTCCTCTGCCGCTTTCAGTTCTTCCTCCAAGGCTGTCCTGGTCTGCCGCCTGTTCCGATGATAGGCTACTCCCTGTGCAATCAAGACGCCTCTGATCACTGCCTTCATGGCATCCCAGTTATTCGCCGGGGAGGTATCAGAAGCTGGATTTTCTTCAAGAAAATTTTTGATCGCCATCGTTATTCTGTCTCTCACCGACATGTCATTGAGGATCGGGTCGTATAATGACCATTTACGCAGAGAATTAGGGATGGGGTTCTGCGCCCGGACTTCCATGATTATTGGAGCGTGGTCAGATAGAATTCTTGAGCCAGTGGACACTTCTTTGACGAAGGCGAGAGTTTGTGGAGACGCCAGGAGGAGGTTGAGCCGCGAAAAGGTTCGGTGGACATAAAAGTAAAAAGAGTAGTCTATTTCAGTGGGGTGTAGGACCCGCCACGAGTCCACCACCTCCAGGGATCTGAATAGGTGTATGAGGGTCAGAGCCTGGGTGAAGTCGTTCGGAGTCGGAGCGTGTGACTTATCTCTTATCGGGTCTGGTACTCCGTTAAAGTACCCTCCTATTATCACCTGGCCTTCTATGAAGCGCGAAAGGGCCGTGCTCAAAGAGTCGTAGAAGTTCGATTGGCCAGAGTTAGGCGCATACACAGAGACAAAGGTAGATAAGTCACCAAGGAGGAGGCATTTGACTGCTATGAACCGGCCTACTGAGCATGTCTTAGTGTGCAGGATTTGAGGGTGTAGGTCTCTCCTGAAGAGGATTGCAGTGCCTCCTTTTTTAGTCTCTCCCGAGGCGAAGAACTGGAGTGGATACAGCCGGGGGCGGAGACGCCCGAAGTCTGCTTGTAGCAGGTGGGTCTCCTGAAGCATTGCCACCGCGGCCTCCTCATCTTGGAGTTTTTGCAGGATATTTTTCCATTTGGCGGGAGAGTTCAGCCCATTGACATTGAGGGAGAGGAGTCTTAGGTTTTGGTGATCTGGGGCCAGATTCTCCCCCGTTGACTAGATTGTGGGGAATGGTCGATAGCGCCTGGGTCAACCGCCATCGCTAGTGAGAGATGAGAAGGGGTCAAACTGCACTTGGGATTTTAACACGAGCCCCCAACGGGGGGCCGTAACTTTAACTAGCGGGTGGGCCGACATTGTGTGAGTGGTCCCACCCTTGGCCAACGGGGCCAACAACCAATATAGTACTGTGAATTTCTAAGGACTCAGAGTTGGAACATCCCTTAGAAAGGGCATGAGCCGTGGATATTGCTCGCCGCCGCAGTTAATGGCGCATGTTCCTTACCCCGAAGATGATGGTTCCTTGCGGGGCAGGGTCAAGCGGTCGGTGAGAAATGTGTGGTGAGAGCCTTGGTCTTCAGTTATCTCTTCCGGTTGTTCCACTGCACCTTTGACCATGACGGCCGCCTTGGTTTCGGGGGGGGGCGGATCCTGGCCTCCAGTTGTCTCTGAGTTTGTTGAGGCGGGTTCTCTAGGTGAGGTTGGGTGCATGATTTTATTTGCATCTTCCAGGTGACTGATACGTCGTACCACGCCTTTAAATGAGAACTGCAGGGCCGTTGGAAATAGCCATCGGTATCGCACCTTTTGGTCTTGGAGAAAGAGTGCCAGGGGTCGGAGCGCCCTTCTTTTCTGGAGGTTGAGCATTGAGAGATCTTGATAAATCTGGAGCGGTGAGCCCTGGAAAGAGAGTTTGTCCCCGGTACGGCTGATCACCGAGATGGCCTCATTAGTAGAGAACAAATGGACCCTGGTGATGACATCTGGGGGGAGATCCGAGTCTATTCCCTGGCGTGGGCGCAGTCTATGGGTGCGGTCTAATACAAGCTGCGTTTCATCCAGATCTGGGAGCAAGGACCGAAAGAAGTCTCGGACGTATTCCGCCAGGTTTTTGTCGGGTACAGAGGACAGAATTCCTCGGATCCGAGGTTGTTGCGGTGGGCCCTATTTTCGAGGTCCTCTTTGATCTTCGACCTCGCCCAGCCTCTGCTCTACCTCAGTCACCCTCTGATCAGTCTGTTCCACTTTGATGGAGAGTTCTGCTAGGCATGAGCGGAATTCGGTCTTGATGTCTGCCATAAAAGCCACCAAGTCTCCCTTGGTAGCGAGGGCTTCTTCTCCTCCACGGGGTGTTTGCGGGGTAAGACTGGGAGGGTCCTGTTTCTTCCCCTTTTCTGTCGTCAAGAACATAGTAGCTATGTCCGAGTTTTTGACAGCCTTCGTTTGTTTCGTCATGGCGGCTGCGGTGGAGGTTCTACAGGCAATGAAGCTGGGCAGGGATGTGGGCCGGGGTGCCCCAGGAAACTTACGGGAGGCAGATGGTGGAGAGGTAGTTGGATTACACCACCGTTTTCGTTGTGCAGCCAGGGGATCCCCACCGGCCGCGCTCGCTCCTCTGGGGGTGGGCTCTGACCGTCGGCTCTCCTCCCACCTCCCCGTCCTGCGCAGGGGAGCCGGCTCCAAGACGCTTGTGGAGTGCAGGCTCGCAGCGGTCTCCGCCGCTGCGTGTCATGCCTGGGAGTCGGGGGTGCTCCCTCCGGCTAATGCTCCGCTAGCCCTCTCACCGTCATGCTAGGTCTGGGTCACGTTTTGTATCCGATTTCGGGCTGCAGGCTGAGCCCGGGCTTTCCTCTGCTTCGGGTCCTGAGTCAGCGTAGGGTCCGCCTCCATTTCCTGCCTGCGTCTGAGTTCACGGGTGCGCCCGCCATCTTGCTTCTTCCGAGGGGTGCAGGGCGCTGTGTTTCAGACAACGATTTCGGGCTCAGAGCTTCCTTGCAGGTACTTCATGATGTCGGCGACTCATTTCAGCCAAGGGAACCGCATGAATTCTGCTGCGGTAGCGGGCAATCCACGGGCGGCTTCAGCGGAGCGACCACATCGCTGGCGCTCCAAGCCACGCCCCCTCTGTTCGAGTTTTCTTAAAGCTAAATCTCTGGTTTCACCAGAGATACTGGCCTTCGAATATAAAATAACACGAGAGATCAACCATCTGTTTAAAATCAGAAACCATGACAAAGATAATTTAACCAAGGATGAAAGAACAGCTATAAAACATCTTGAAACTAATCCCTCCTGCGTAATACAACCAGCCGACAAAGGCGGTGGGATTGGCCTATGGGACACTGTAGCATACCAAAGAGAGGTTAAAAAACAATTTGAAGACACATTTTATTTTTACAAAATATTTGCAGCCACTAGAGTGGCTGAGGAAATATCAAGCCTCATGGACCACGCACTGAATCGGGGTGGATTAATCAGGATGAGAAAGCATTCTTGATAAAACAAAATCCAACCACGCCAGCATTTTATTGTTTACCAAAAATGCATAAACATGCCCAGAAACCACTCGGTAGACCAATTGTAAATGTTAATGGTTTACTACTCGAACCATTATCCATTTATGCAGACACTCTTTAAGACCCTTTGGCTTAAAATGCGTTCCTATGTACAAGACACCACCTCTATGATCAACATCTTACAGATCAGTCCTGAAGACTCGTGACATTAGATGTTGAATCTTTATAGTGCCAAATATAAACAAAATATCTTGAAATATGAAGAATCTTACTAACATGTTCGCTTCCCCTTGTAGCATCAAAAGAAAGTTTCTACCTCTCTAAATAATTATCAGAACTTGACACGGCACACCTCGAAAAGATTCGTAATCACTAATTGCAAGACAAGAAACTGAATTACGTGAATAACCCGCAGGTAAATAAAACATGCTTTAGATGCACTCATAAATTAGAACTAGGAAAATAATGAGTGGTAAATACGATAGTGACAATGCACTACCAGTGACTGCAAATAGATGTAACAACATCTTTTTGAGTATATAGACAGCGTTAAATGCAATTTGTGTTGACATAGCTGGTAGGGCAACACTAATGGGATTGTATGTTGTACTTCCACAGTTGCAAACAATACCAAAATCTTCAGATAACACCACAAGTGGGATATCTATTTAGAAAAAGACTCCACGCACCCAGTAAAACCAAAAAGGTTAGTTGTGTGTGAAATCTGCACACGAGTGCAATGCATATTAGGTTGAATACTGTGAATTCGACCCACCAGGTTTTTAACTAAATGTTTATATCTTAGTTTCCGCTGCACAAGGCCTTTTGTATGGAGCAAAACGTGAATAGGTTCCAACACCTACTGTTCTAAGCGTCCTGAAGATGGGGTTTGAAGACACACTGATAACAGATCATGTCTATACTGGTGTTTCTTTAAAATCTAGAAACACTAATATGTGTTGACGCCCCATAAGAGGAGACCAATACATGTAGACTGATAGCAATTGTCACTTTTGTTACTAACATCACAAAAATACTTGATTATTATTTAACATCCTGTGTTAGCGCCCTGAGTTGTATTGTGAATGCCTCATTTAAAACATGCTATGAAGATTTCATTCTTTATATATGTGAAGCCCGCGGCGGGGCAAGGGCGCGGTGTTTGGCGCCGTCCCCGGAGGGACTCTTCTTGCTTCCTGGTTTGGCCACGCCCCCCCTGGTATTTCAGCGCCTTCCTCACCCCGCAGCGGTGAAGCCCGCGGCGGGGCAAGGGCGCGGTGTTTGGCGCCGTCCCCGGAGGGACTCTTCTTGCTTCCTGGTTTGGCCACGCCCCCCCTGGTATTTCAGCGCCTTCCTCACCCCGCAGCGGTGAAGCCCGCGGCGGGGCAAGGGCGCGGTGTTTGGCGCCGCGTGGTGTTCGGCGCAGCTGGTGTTGAAGCAGGAAGACTCGCGGACTGGTATTGGACACTGAATTCGGAGGTGAGCAACGGGAGGTAGACGGTGGCAGAGGTGTGAGGTGTGTGGTGGGCCCCCCTAAAGACATCTGGAAACAGAAGCCTCACAGGATCTAACCATGGAGCAGCCGTCTTCTGACCCTTTATCCCTGTTCCCCTCGCCACTCTTCTGTCCACCAGGCCCTTGCCCTGTCCCCCTCCTGCAGAAATCCCAGCGCAAGACTCTGGTGCTAAGGAGACAGCGCCCTCAGGGGGTGCCCCTTCTACCCACCACCACCATAGCCACTACTACTACTACAGGCATTACTATGGGGCCACACGCCGGTCTGTTTGCCACTAAGTCCACTGCCACCCAGTCTCCGTCTTGGCCCGTCACATCAGCAGGGACACATTACCTGCCCCCAATACCGGCCCAGCAGCACCTGGGGAGCCAAGGTACTCGGCATAACCTTCAGGATGGTCGGTCCAACCTCTCTCGGGTTGCCAGCATAGTTGCTGGCGGTAAATCGGAATCAAGTCCTTCCCTTATTCAAAGCTTGGTTCCGGCCCTGGCCACAACCCTCGATAATTTTATCCATGGTACCCCTTCAGCTATTGTGACTTCCGCACTGGTTGTGGGGGACAGTTTGTCACTAAGTGCCCAAAGTGCTCAAAGCACCTCCTTAAGCTCCCATGACAGCTCGTGGAGTGATGTACTCTCGTCTACCAGTTATGGGTCTAGCCCCTCCCCCCTCCGTTTGACCCCACCTCGGATGATCGAGGCCATTAACCAACTTTCTGATGTCAGCAACCCTGAGTGCTATTCGACCTCCAAACGATCTCCATAGGAGGCGCCCCGTGATAGGGGGTGCGGGTGTGGGTGTAATAAAGTTCTGGCGGAGCTGGCCAGCATTAAGGCTCTGTTACAAACTTTGCTCGAGGGCCAATGGAAGGGAGGTGGAACTGTCCAGGTAGAGGAGCTCAAGGTCACCACTTCAGCTGTTGCAGGGCACAAGTTCTTATCCCTGGAAAATTCTCTGGAATGTACACCGGTACTGTTCCCCCTGATATTGCCTGCTGCCAAAGGGTCTGTTGTTCACCTGGCACAAGGGGAATCGCCCGTTAATAACTGCCTCTGCGACCCCCATGCCACCATCAGAGAGGATAGCAGGGTCCCTGATCCGAGCCCAATGTCTTTGTCATCGGTGGTGCCGGTCTCTTCCTCCATGGGCCCCGATTGCACTGAGTCGAAAGCCCTGGGTCCGCAGAAGTCTGGGTACCAGCACAAGCTACTGAAACAAGGAAAGTTCCAACGCCCTACAGTCTTCCTTCAGGGGGTGCCCAAACTGGCAGTAAATAAGACAGAGCCCAAGGATGCCCTACACAATAAATGTCTATTTTGGATGAAAACCTCTGGAGGCTGCCCGTTTGTCCGTAGAGAAGCTCTGGCGGGGTGCCGTAGAATTCCCAGTTTGGGCAAGAATAACCTGGACTGCATCAAATTGACATTTTGGGATCGCAGCACAGCAAACAGGGTTCTGGGAAGCTGTGGGCGGGCGGGCCAATCATCCAAGAGTGGGATCTCAATCAGCATGCTCCCTTTTTTCAGCTCTGTTGTCCCACCCAGATCTGCGGTAGTAAATTCGGGGGTCCTCTCTAGTAACTGTCCCCTCACAGGGGCAAATTTGACAACCTTGGGCCCAAGGTGCCATGGGAATTGGTTGAAGCAAGGGGTTGGTGGGACCTGACTACCGGCCCAAAGAACTGTTTAGGGTCTCCCAGGAAGGGGATGGCTTGTTTGAATTGCCCTGATGTCTTTCTTATACTTTCTGTGGACTTTTTGTAATTTTGCACCAGAATTGTATTTTTGTTTTAGAATTGTCTTGCAGGATGTACTTTGATGGTCCTTTCGGGCCGAATAAAGTTGTTTGATGATGATGATGATATATGTGAAGCTTGTTTTTTATTTTTTTAAAACTTTATGTTTCAAGTGTATAGTAATTAAAATATGTTTTTCTAATTGGACCTGGTTTGTGGCTATATAAATAATAATTGACAGCTTTTGTGTGCCTTATGGGCTCTAGTCACTGACCACCTTGTGTGTCTAGAAGCAGGGTAGTTGGTTGTGGAACCTTTTGTCTTTCACATTACCTTCCTCATGCACAACATCCCCCTGTCATAAAAAAGAGGAACATCCTTCGCTCGACTCTCTTTCCCCTCCCAAGAGCAGGAGACACCAGGGTGCCCATTCGGACTCCCTTGGGAATGTCCAGCAGCTGGTGGCCATAGAATCTGTTGAAGTGTTGATGGATACCACAGTGGTGAAATCGGCTGTGAGTGGTGCTGGAGAACAACTTGGCCAAAGGCCTGCAGTATACTTCCAGCTTTTCCAGTCTAACAAAATGAAGCGGCAGGGCCATAAACAACTGGAGAAGAAATTGAAAAATCAAAGGCCATTGCTAAAATTCAAATCAAATGAATCAAGGAAATTCCCGAGAGGTTTGACGATTCCATCCCCTAATGGGAAGCATGATGGATCAGAGCAGCAGTTAGAGGCCACCAACATCCGCAGATGACCAGCTACCATATAATGCATCCAGACAAAGAACACCTCAGTGAATGACAATTTTGCTGGATTCGGTGGAGGAGGTGCTGCTAAATATATCGGTTTATACAGAGGACCAGGACAAGGGGGAGGTTCCGTTCTTTTTTTAAACCTTTGTAACCCCATGAGACTTTTGCACCAGTCACAATGGCACAGAAGAGAAGACTGATTGATGAGAATTGGACCCTGGAAACCAGGCGGATCAAAACAACTGATAATAAAAACCATGATAATCTTGTTGAGAGACTGATCCAGGGGGGCTTAATTCTAGAAGTACCAGTGGCTCAACCAGAAAAAAAGGAGGCTTTTATACCCAGTGCAATTTCCAGAATTCATGACCCTACCACAAAAACCCTTCAGAGCTGAGGAAGAACGGAAATTATTGGAAGTTGCCCCTGATGTGAAATCAAATTAAAAACCGATGACAGAAAAACTATGAACCAAAAATACATTGGAAAGAGAAGAAACCAGGAATCCTTGCTCTGGACAAAAATAGAGCCTCTTGTTGCTCGTGGGGACTCCTTATTAACAACGACTCAGAAAGAGCAAGTAGACAGCCATATGAATAAAGACCTACCAGCCCTGAGAAAAAAGAGGAACTGTCTATTACTGGAAACCTTGGGAAAGCCTGAGGACAATGTGATCCTGAATAGAAGAAATGTCCTGTGCTTGCTTCATTTTATCCCGAAACTGAGAGCCCTGGGATCATCGGATATCACAGTAGTGGAATTTGTCAATGAACAAGTAAAGCACAGTGTATACCTCGATTTGAACTTGACCCTAGTTTGTTAAATGTTGTTGGAGACTGCTTTGTGCTTTCGGCTTCTAGGTTTTGAACTATCAGAGGTTGGGAACAACCCTTCTATGCATAGTCACACCACAGAACCAAACTATAGGGAGAAATGGCCTAAGGATAAGGATCAAGAGGCAATAAACACCTTTGAGCCAGTATTACCAAATGACAAAGTGATATTGAAAAGGAGCCTTAAATGATTCATAAACATAGATGCACGTCTGGATGATCATTCTGTTGAAATGGATAAGGCCTTGAAAATCACCATAGGCCCTTGTGGAAGACATGGCAGAAAAGTTCATTCAGTCGAGTTGATAAAGAAGACTTCTATTGCCGGAAAATCATGGTCCTGGCTGGCAACAGTGCTGTCGACCAACCCTTCTCACTAACAAAAGGTTTCCCCTTCGTCTTCAATTCTGAATCTGATTTCTTGGAACACACTGGGAAATTCCCATCTGTTTAATAGGATTTGGGTTGTTTCACCTTGGTAGAATTGTTTGTGGCGGAATTGACCATAGTCATTTTCTCCGCAAATACGTTTTTACCGCGTCCCAAAAACAAACCCATGTCCCCCCAAATTACAAGTACATCTATAACCCCCCCACCTACCCCCTAGTTACTTTTTCACCATCCGCCGCCTCTCCTGTACCCTGTGGCGTCAGTTCTATCCCTCTAACACGGGTCGGATTGGACGCTGCAAGGCCCCTTTTTCTGTTTGCTTTTTTTGTCCCCGACCTCCAATATTGAGGAAGCGGGCGACACCCCCGTACCATTGAAATCCCAAAATACTGAATATGGGTAGCGAGGGACACCCCACATACCCCGCTCTCTGTGTTCGGTATTTTTAAAAATCAATTGAATGGTACTGATGGAAATCGGTCAAATGTACCATTCAATCAATTTTTTTCCATCAATTTCGCAACTTTTGTTTAATAAGGGTGGTATGAACTTTGAGAAACACGATCTGGTATGTCTTTAAGAGACCTGGTTCTGTTCGCCTGCGGTGTTGGATGGCTTTGTAACTATTTTAAACCCTGCACTAAAGGGCCCAATTGGTTGTCCATCATCTGGTCTACTATTTGCTATGTGAACGGACAGGGGGATTACAGTAGCAAAATGGAAACATATAAATCCTTACATTCAGATTGTAGAACTGAAATAAGAATCTAAAGGAGCTTTTGGAATGCATACAAATATGTTGATCGATGTCAGTGGTGGCAACAATTGATGAAGGAAAGAGACTTGCCCATGCTAAACGGCTGTACTCTGGGTGATATACCTAACCACCCAACTTGGCACAGAGGTTAACAGCGCTCAACCATGGACTGTGCCTTTTTTAGTGGTAGCATACTACTGCTTGTACAGAAGTTTGAAATAATGGAAACAGTGAACATATTTCAAAATCTACTGAGTATGATTTTCAAGGTTGGCCCTGGGGCCCAAACATTGATATATGCTAGTGGGATGGAGTTATACCAAGGAGGGAGCATGCTAAGCATGTCCAAGGTTAACATAACTTCCTTGAGCCCCCAATATAAAGCTCAGAGAGCAACTGTGGAGACCTAATTAAGTGGAGAGACCCTCGATTATACCCCTATTTTACAGAAGCTTGTGGTAACTAAGGGAGGGGGCTCCATTAAAGGTTGTGTTTATCAGTATGCATGTGATGATGCAATAGTACGGGTGAGAAAGCTGCTCCGTCAAGACCTAAGACACATGGTGAAGTTCCACTCCAGGGAAATCTTTTTAAACAAGCAGAAAAAGAAGAAGCAACAAGATAAAAATTGGTTAATATCACATAGGGAGGTCATGTTACATCATGATGCCAAGTTAATGCTTAGGTTGATCTGTAAGTCAAGAACAAAAGACATTTGGCGCCTAATCAATGGCACCAACTTGACTCAAGCTTCCGTATTGGGGGTTGATGAAGGGGTCTGGATTGGTTACTATTCCACACTTATTTCGAGAGATGGTATGAACTTAAGGAAAACTTCAGTGAGCCCCAGCCAATGGAGATTGCCAATGGGAAGAGAGGAAATCCTGTCAAAATAGCTAGGGCAAGCTCATCCTGGGTGCCAGGACTGGGTGATCTGTCTATTGTGGACCTAAAAAGGCCCCATAAATGAGGGCAGACTTCATGACATTGGTGTTTCACCAGGTCCTGAGTACATGCTCAATACTGCAGTCAAGGGCGACCGGTTAGACCCTGAGAACTAACGTCCAATCTCCCTTCTTGACAAAGATCTTTGCCTCCATTGTTTTGGAGCGATTGATCCAGTGGGCAGGATCAGTGGGAAGGCTTGATATGTTCCAGTCGTGTGTCACTATAGGGCTAGTGACTAATATCAATGTCTTCATAATTAACATCTTGAAGGAAAGACTCTATCTACAGGGCCCACTTATGTTTTGGAAATGTCCTGTTGATGTTCTGGCCCTATGAAAGCTCTTTACTCTAACACCACGTTAGTGGTCAGATTCAACCGAGCAGGGCTCTTGTCTGAGGAGATTCCAACGTCAAGACGCTTGAAACAAGGATGCCCCTTGGCCCCTGCTCTGTACAATCTTTTTGTCTGAGCCTTGGATGAGTCACTAGTCTTTTCTTCCAGGGTTGGGGGAAAATCATTGAACAGATTCCTCTACCAGACGACATGGTTCTGTTGGACCATACTCCTATAGGCCTAGCACATCAATTAAAGGAACTAATGTCATACATAGGGCAAAATGGATTGAGAATCAATGTCCCCAAATGTAAAGTGCTGTCCCTTGAAATCAAATAGGGTAGGAGAGGGGACTCCCGGAAATGGTTCTTAGGTGGTCATCTCATGGAACAGGTGAAGGAATTTTGTTATTTGGGGCTCCTAAATAACAGCAGTAGAGTTGACGCATCGTTGAAAAGAGCATTAAGAAGAATGATTCTGAACCTAGCAGCACAGGAAAAAGATTATATTTAAAGTAAGGCTGGTTCTCCCTACTCCCTTTAATCCAATTTTACAGGTCAAAGGTGGTGGTGATCCTGACGTATGGGGCAGAGTCACTTTTATTTCTTCCGAGATCGGCCTGGTCACTCATTGAGGACCTTTTTTGGAAATATGTGTTGGGTCTGCCCAGATCGATCCCGATACAAGTGATTCATCAGGAGTTGGGCCTGACCTCGCTGTATGTCATGGTCTGTTGGAAGAGCCTGTCGCCCACAGGAAATGCATGGAAGACGTACAAGTGCCATTCTATAAAATGTTAAAATCGGCATTGATTTCTGACTCTGCCAAGATCTTGGTTTGATGGACAACGGCCTGCAATCATTTGTTAGCAGAATTAGACATGACACTAGCCGACTTAAAAAGAGACCCGAGAGAGTGAAAACCAAAATAAAAGGAATGGCTGGATTCGAACATTGACTGAGGCGGAGAAGTATAAATTGAATTATCATTGTTCGCATGAGTCAAACGCTTTGGCTTCAATATCAACATATTTACCCACATTTCCAGACAGATGTTACCATGACCAATTCCTTAGGGTGAGATTAAACCTGTTCCCCGCAAGGGATGAGCTGATTTCATGACTGAAAGTGGGAAGATGAGTTGTACATTATCATTTCTACAACAGGTTGAATGAGCATGAAACAATGAAGCACATTTTACTGCCCTGCAAGGGTCTAGCAGACTTGCAAACTTTACATTTGCGTGACTTTTATTTATGCAACACCACAATGTCCTTGGAGGAGTCCTGGGTTGTTCTAATAGCTGGAGAAAATGTACATCTAGTTCTAGCCATAATATCATTTTTGAGTAGGCTGTTCTGAGGAAGTGGTAATAAAGGATGTGATGACCTATTTGACTTGGTCTGTGATGTAAAGATTTTTTGTTTTTAGCTAAAAGTTTTGTAAATAAACCAATGCTAATAACAAAAAAATAAAAAAAATAAAAGTGCACCTAGATCATGAGGTTATACTGTGAATAAGATGGTAATATTTTGGCATACAAGCCTTCATTTAACATATAGGAGGTGGTCAAGACTTTACCTGCCATAGGATGTCAGTAACTGTCAATTTGAGGGTATGGTATGATATGATATGATATGGCATTTGTAACGCGCCTATACACAAGTGTTTCAAGGCGCGACGAGGCAGGGAGGGGGGAAACAAGGGGAGGACAGACAACGATCCTACTAGGCCAGGTGTCATTCAGATCGCGCAAGTGCAGGGGTAGGGGGAAGGGAGAAGTGTAAGGGGAAGGGGAGGGGGAAGTGCAGTACAAGAAAAGGGCCAGCTGGTGGCAAGTGCAGGGTAAGTGCAGACAAGTGCTGGGAAGGGGGGGCTGTAGGGATACAAAGACAGTCCCGCAGTGCAGGGGTTGCCAGGGAGGCAGTGCAAGTGGAGAGTGGATGGGACCAGGACCGCGGTCGGTGAGAGTGGCCCAGTTGCATATTCAGTGCAGTTTCAGTGAAGAATTAGCAGGGGAGAGGGAGAGAGAAAGCAGAAGCAAAGAGGAAGGTTTTGAGGTGCTTCCGGAACCAGAGATGGTTCTCCTCAAGTTTCAGGGAGGCAGGAAGGCTGTTCCAGAGAGAGGCCCCTGCCGCGGAGAGAGATCTACCACCAGTTCGTTGCTTCGAGAAGCGGCTGACCCTGAGGGAGTTGGAGACGGATGAGCGAAGGGCTCGGGAAGGAAGATATTTAGGAAGAGAGAGTTGAAGGTATTTAGGCCCCAGGCCCCAGAAGGCCTTGTGGACAATGCAGAGGGTTTTGAACTTTATCCTCGCAGCCACTGGGAGCCAGTGTAGAGATTTCAGTCCTGGAGAGATACAGTTGCTGGGCTTGAGGCCAAGGACAAGTCTCGCAGTTCTGTTCTGGATGAGTTGCAGAGGGCGGAGAGTGGAGGAAGGCAGATTAAGATAGAGGCTGTTACAGTAGTCCAGCTTTGAGAGAACCAGGGCTCGGGAGACAGTGAGCTTCTGGGGGAAGGAGAGGAAGGGAAGAATACCTCTGAGGAGGTGCAGCTGGTAGTGTGACTTCTTAGAGACGTCAGATATATGAGGAGAGAAGGAGAGTGTGGAGTCGAAGATGACCCCGAGGTTTTTTGCCTTGCAAGTAGGAGCAGGAAGAGGGCCAAGAGAGGCCGGCCAGAGAGCTGCAGGGAAGGAGGGAGTGGGTGTGCTGATGAGTAGAATCTCAGTCTTACTGGCATTAAGGCAGAGGTCATTGGCAGCACACCATTCCTGGATAGCAGACAAACAGTCATCAATGAGGGAAGGAGAGGAGGAGGCCAAGGGTAGCCTGAAAATGAGCTGGGTATCGTCCGCATAGCACCGAAAGTTGGGGCAGAGAGCGGCGATGCGGTGGGCAAGGAGTGCCAGATACTGGTTGAACAGCCAGGGAGAGGGAATGGATCCCTGGGGGACCCCACAGTTGGAGAAAAAGATGTCAGAGAGGAAGGACCCCAGTTGGACCTGGGAGGGACGATTGGAGAGGAAAGATGTCAGCCACGCCAGAGCCTGACCAGTGATACCCAGGTTATCACGGAGAAGGTTGAGCAGGATGGCATGGTTGACAGTGTCAAAGGCAGAAGAGAGATCGAGCAGAATAAGAACACACGGAGTGTTGGAGTCGAGGTTCAAGAGCAAGTCCTCACGGATGTTCAGGAGAGCAGTTTCCGTGCTTCTGGCAGCTCTGAAGCCAGATTGATGATCATGAAGACTACCAACAGATTCAGCATGGAGGTTAAGCTGGGAGATGGCCAGTTTCTCCAGGAGCTTGCCCAGGAAGGGAGTGATGGAGATTGGGCGATAGTTAGCCGGGCAGGAGGGGTCAGAAGAGGGTTTCTTAAGAAGAGGGTGCACAAGGGAGTGCTTAAGGGGGGATGGGAAGACTCCAGAGGCGAAGGAGTGGTTGCAAAAGTCAGCCAAGGCAGAAGCCAGGGAGTCGATGTGGTCCTTGATAGTTTTGGAAGAACAGGGGTGAACCTGTTTAGACAAGACTTTCATAGATCGGACTTGTCTGGAAACCTCATCAGCAGAAAAAAGGGGAAAGGCAGAGAAGGAGGGAGGAGGGGTGGCTGCAGAAGGGCAAGAGGAAGAGCCGGGAAGAGAGGGAGGGAGGTAATAGGAGGAGAGTGAGGACAGGATGTCCTGAGTTTTAGAGATGAAGTGAGAGGCCAGTGCAGTGCAGAGGGCCTGGGAGGGGACAGGAGAGATAGAGACTGCAGCAGGGTTGGCAAGCTCCTTGCAGATTTTAAAGAGTTCGGCCGAGTTGTTAGATGCCGCAGAGATGCGGGCTTGGATAAGGGCTCTTTTCTTGGTGAGAACGGAGAGACGGTATTGCCTTTGGAGAAGGCAGCAGGCCAGTTTGTCAGAGGATGATCATGAAGCACGCCATTTCCTCTCTGCCACCCTGCACTTGCGTTTTAGGGTGACGAGATCCGAGTCATACCAGGAGTTACATTTGGCTTTGGGCTTCAGGCGGATTCTCATGACGGGGGCAAGGATATCAAGAGTATCAGATATAGCAGAGTGGAGCATGGAGAGGGCTGTGTCAGGGTGGTAGTCAGCCGAACCGTGGCGGGGGGCGAGAAGGTGTCAGCGAAAGCCTCAACTGACACGCGCTTCATGGGTCGGATGACCGAGAAGGTGGGTGGCAGTGATGAGGGTGGCTTTGCCTGTGGGGTAGGGAGAGTGAGGTGGGAGGATAGGAGAAAGTGATCACTCCAGGAGAGAGGAGTGGAGAGAGGGACGGAGAGGGGAAGGTCAGAAGAGATCAGAGCATCAAGAGTGTGCCCTGCAGAATGGGTCGGCCCAGACGGGAGAATAGAGAGTGAGAGAGAGTCGCAGAGGTCACGAAAGAGTCCCGTGGGGGGACAGGATGCATCCAAGTGGATGTTGAAGTCACCAAGAATGAGGAGTTGAGTGGTTGAGGACAGGAGTGAGGAGGAGAGGTCAGCCCACTCCGAGAGGAAGGAGGAGATTTGACCAGGTGGCCGATAGATAGTAGCCACCGTAAGGGAATGGCTAGGAGAGAGAGAGAGTCGGCAGACAAGACACTCAAAAGAGGAGTAGGCCTGCGTAGGAGTGACAGTGGCAGGAATCCACTCAGGGAAGATAAGGGCCACACCCCCCCTACACGGGTGGGCCTGGGCACGGAGAGGATCTTGTAACCGTCAGGTAGGAGTGTGTCAAAGCTGGTGACAGAGCTGGCCATGAACCATGTCTCAGTGAGACTGAGGACGTCAAGGTCCAGTTCCTCAAGAAGGTGACAGATATCAGAGGAATGCTTGATTGCAGAGCAAGAGTTAAGAGTGGCAATGTGGAGAAGGTTGCCATCCTTTAAGGACTTCCGGGGAGGGGTACAGATCAGAGGTACGCCCTGCGGAGGTGTAGAAGTGGGAGGTGAAGAAGGAGCACGAGAGGGGGCAGGGAGGGAGGGTAGAGGCAAGGTAGCTGAGGACAGAGGAGGAGGGACAGCAGGAGAGGAAAGGAAGTTGATGAGGCGTGGTAAGCGTCTATCAAAGAGGTGAAGGTTGGCCTGAGGGCCTTGGACCAAGACGGTCCCATTAGCGTAGACATTAATGATGGCCTTAGAGGAGTGGAAGGAGGCCAAGAGGACATCCCAACGGGTGCTGCCATTAATGGGAGAAGAGGAGAAAGGAGAGAGCACAGAGACCATATGAAGGGTCCATAGGTCAGGCGAAGGCACGAAAAAGAGGATGTCAGTGAGAGTTTCCTTGGAGCAGGCACTAGTGTAGGTGTCAGCGATAGGGAGGCCTGGGTTGGAGACCAGGATGTCCTTTTTAAACTTTTTCCTACCAGATTAAGTGAGGAGAGCAGGATAGTCAATAGAGAAGCAGTTAGAGGAGATAGGCGAGATAGAGAGCACCATGGAGTAGGAGGGAGTGGGGGGGAGACAGACGATACTGTATACTGTATACTGACATATGGTGACAGCGGCTCAGGCGTATGGATCTAATGTATGAACCCCTGGCTAATAGTTGCTTTTCCCAGGCACACCTTGTTCATATTCAGTTGATAACTAAAATAAACTCACAGCAATCTTGTAATTCTAACAGAAGAATGATTCAAAGTGTAATGGTCAGCAATGCAAAGACTAGATTTGGGTGGACCGATAACACCTTATATATGCTAGGAAATGATCTGGACATGCAGCAAACGAGCAATACTCCTTACGCAAATGCCATGAACAGATATAGGACGGTGTTTAGCAAAAATAATCAGCATGCGTTTTACCACAAACATCAATTTAACCAGGAAGTGAAAGATCGAAAAGCTGAGTGGAGAAGAGAAAAACAAGTAATTCAGTTACTTCCATTTGAACATCAAGCTCAAGCCTTTAGAAGAGCTAAGACCAAATTCAGAAATTGGACTCGTGGAAGAGCTGCTTTTATGTTTCAGGCAGACAGTGAATGCATGCTGCGCAGCATTGAAAACAAAAGTACTGCAGAAATATGGGCATTACTAAAAAATGCCCAACATTACAAACAAAATCATAATCAGATCAACGGTGTCTTGGAATGGCAGTGGATACACCATTTTTTCTGAACTTTACAAGGATACAAGTATTTCAAATTTAAAATATGAATTCCCCAGAGCAACGAAATGGAACCTAGAGTTTACACCATCATTAATAGAAGAGTTGATAAGGCGATCAAGTAGTTCCAGAACGGCAGGACCGGATGGTCTTAGCAATGCAATATTTAAAGCAAATCCAACAGCTTGGGCAATCATCCTTGATAAAATCTTTAGAACCATTGTACACAATAGAAGCATACGTGATTCTTGGCGAACTTCGATTGTGGTACCTATCTTTAAGAAGGGTGATAGATCCAAGCCCTGTAATTACAGACCTATTGCATTGCTTGATGCACCGGGCAAGATCTTCGCAAGGATTGTGCTACAAGAATTTAATTCCTGGACCAAATTTTGCCAGAAACGTGATCCAAACCAAACTGGGTTTGTACCGGGCAATCTGACATGCATAAGTGCTATTAAGAGTCAAGTACGAGTCACCAAACAGCCAATTTATTTGGCTTGTTGACTTTAATCTGGCTTTTGATTCAGTCTCACGATCATTGCTAATGACCAAATTATCAACAGCAAACTGCCCAGAAACATTACAAGATATCATTTATGCACTCCATTCGCACACTTGCATACAAATAAGACTCAATGCAGAAGGGCTTCTTTCTCTAGCGATTAAAACTGCTAGGGGCCTGAAACAGGGGTGCATTATGGCATCTGCATTGTTCAGCTTCTTCATTCATGATATCAAAGAGGCTTTTGTAAATCAACTAACAGATGCACCGAATTTGGATAGCACGTCCATAGCAGCATTGTTATATGCAGACGATCTAGTTCTTTGTTCCAAGAGTCCGGTGGGCCTACAGACGCTACTAACTCTTTTGACACAGTACACACAGATCAACCTCCTAAGTATAAATTTGGGGAAAACGAAAATTGTCATGTATGCTCCGAAAAAATCAACTCGCAACACAATGGTTTGGACCATACAGAACATCAAAACTGATGTTGTAAGTCAATATGTTTATTTGGGCATTGCAATTGACATGAGTAAACACAATCTAAGCCATCTACAAAGATTGCAACAAAAATTGCAAACATCAATATCCCAAACTAAAATCATAACGAGGAAGTACGGCAAATTTTCCATCATGCCGGCTTGGACGTACTACACCCAAAAATTTACCCCTCTGTTACTTTATGGTATGGAAGCATTAGAATTACTTGAGGGTCATATCTTTGATAAATTATAAGCCTCATTTTGGAGACAGATGTTACACTTACCCCAAGGGGTCCCAGTAGTGTGGATCCGCTATGAACTAGGTCTGATTTCATTGGTTGCTCAATATCACTGGCGCTTGTGCACCCTGTTCAGAAAATGTCTCATGTGCCATGATACTGGAATACTTTTGAAGACATTGTCGTCTTACTTGTTTCTGTCTAATCGTGATTTTTCTAAAAAATTGTTGTATTGTATATATCAGATATTAGCCACTGCAAATGTAACCAATTATCTTCTTGTAAAAAATCCAGTAAAAGTTAAATTGCAGATTTTTACCAATGATTGAATCCAAACAAGAGAGTGTTGTCTCACATATAAACACTTTGATGGCAATTGTATGATAGACAAATAGTTCCGAACCATGACTTCTTACTTAGTGAGAAGTCCATCTTTGGCTGTGTGTTCAGCAATTATGCGTCTAAGATTCAATCTATGGCCAACAAGGGCGGTTTTAGCCAATAGACGTATAATTCAAGAATCGGAAACGATCTGCAGATTTTGCCAGTTGATTGATGAGAAAAAAACTTTAAAACATCTTATTATTGAATGCTCTCAGCTGGCAGCATTGAGAATAACACACTTTGCAAATCTGTACTTTTTTCTTGCGAATGTAAATCAAGAGTTACGATGGAAAATAATTTTCTCAGCTCGCATAGTGAGAATCAGAATTGCAATTGCTCATTTTTTGAATGCCTTGAATTTATAATACACATGTGAGTGCATCTAAGTAACTATACAAGAATTATAATGATATGAAATGAAGCAATAGTCATTCATGCACTTAATTGTGTATTTCATTTTGTATTTCATTTTGTAATTCTTGTATTGTTTTTCGAATTTTGTAACTTTGTAAATTTTGTAATTGTAATTTTTAAGTGTGGTTTTAACATATGTTGAAATAATGAATTATTTTGCAAGAAATAAGATTGTAAAAGTTAATTAATTTAACTAAAAACAATAAAAAAATAATAAATAATAAATAAACTCATGTTTGCATTAAAAACGTTTTTATTTGATTACTTGTGCACCAATCACAATTTTCATTTATATAGGTGATATCATTCTTGTCAAAGATCTTATGCCATTATTCCTGCGGTGTTGTGGATCAACTTGTCACGTGATGTCCCTTCCAGTGTTATCCCCATGGGCAAGATGTCACTTCTGCTATCAAAGGGTGTTTAGAGAAATTACATCTCTGTTTGTGATTATTTTAGATGCTGAAAGCAAGCCTGCACCAAGGCACAGCAGCAGTGTAGATTTGCAAGAAAATCTGATCGAATTCCTGAACTGGGACTGACAATGATGTGGCTAAACAAAGGACTGCACACTTCCTCTGGTGAAGATGTAGAAGAGAAGCCAGGGGTTTCTCTGTTGAAATGACTACTGCTCTGCAGGAGTACAGGGCTGGGTAGTGGCTAAATCACATTCTCAGCAAACTCTACTTTTAATCCAGCATTGATGCCACTCATAAAGGTGACACAGGGACAGCCTAAAAGGTATACCTCCTTCATCTTGTGTGGTAGAAAAGAGTCAGGGCAGGCTATATCTCTCAGGAAGGGGTATGAGATAATAAAAGTAGAAACACAAACAAGTTAAGTTCAGTGGCTCCAAAATAAAATAATGTCCACACAAAGTTCTATTAAAATGTAGACTTTTAATCAAATAATACAATGCAAACAATACATAAGAAGACACTAGCAACAAACTCCCCTGTACAGGAACACAGAGAATACAGATTTTTGGAAGGACACTCTGGGGAGATGAGATGGGGAGCTCAGGCAATCATGTTGGGCAGCAATGCCAATGTTCAGAGAAGGAGGGCTTACAAATCGCTATGGTCCCAAAAGTGGACCAGGGCGACAGAGCCCCTGCACAATATATTATTTGTTTGTTGACTGCATGACAGACTTGAGCTAGACTTCTTGACACTTTAGCTGCAGTTGTCTTGATGTCCAGATGGTCGAGTCAATGCAATCCCACTGGCAGTTGGTGCTCAGTTGGTTAGAAGGTGGGGTGCTCTTGATATGTTGAGTTGGAATCAAGACAGCAAGATGATGGCTTCCAATCAATTCAAGGCAGTGGTTGTGTCAGTGCCTAGATGATGGCTCTGCTGGTCAAACTGGCGTTAGAGAAGGGCGAGTTCAGTGGCTTCCAGCAGACGAGTCAGTGCTTGTTGCTCTCACAATGTCAAGCTGGTGATTGGGTTGCCTTGAGACGATCCACAGCACGGGTCAAGCTTGAATCTGGTTCAAAGTTTGGTTAGAATGCAAAAAGCAGCACAGCAGGTTCTGTTGTGGCTCATAGGCAGTGAGCATAGTCAATCCGGTTTGAAGACATCTTAAAGCAGGAAAACTGGATTTCACCTGCTTCTTGGCTTCTGGGTCATTTTGTGTCTGAATCTAGGGGCTCCGGGACAAGGTGAATCTGTTTGTTCTGCACTCCCTCTAAATGGTGCTTGGCTGGCTATAACACAGGATCCATCACTTCCAATATTCAGGAAACGGCTTCCAGTGCAGCTAGCAGAGAAGCCTTGGTCCTGCAGTTCACCCCCATGGTTCCCAGGGAATAGTTAAGAGACAGAGTTCCCCTCTGCCTTGGATTCCTCCTGTCTTCACCTCACTGGCTGCCTTGGATTCCTTCTGTCTTCTCCTGACTGGTTGAGGACTTTGAATGCATTGCACACCCAACAGAGGTCCAGTAAATGTTTCTTGTTCTTCAATAGTCGAACGATGATTCAAAGAATGTGGCTGTGCTCCTCTACTTATAAAGTTGAAATCACACAAGGGATTGGTCCAAGGTAAGCCTCCTGTAAGGGGTCCAATCATGCTGTTGTAACAAGTGCCATTTGCCTTATGATATCACTCCCAGAGTTCCTTGCCTGGAGTAAATGAGGCTGGGGAGAGGAAGAGGTGGAAAGACCTAACAGAAATCAAGATGGAGCAACCCTTCTTTCATCCCTCCCTACTGTCCTGGCTACTCTAACTCTGCCCCTGCCCATGCCTACTGACTTCAAAGGGACACCAGTTGACAGCATCCGGCTGTGAGAGTGGTATATGTTACCCCAGTGCTGCCTTTGGAGCACCATTTCCCAGGAGAACATATGGGGAACGTTCATGTGCGCTGAGAGGGAGCTGTTGGTCTTCCTCTTGGGAATCAAAGAGGCAGCATTTGCCAATTTTTCCACATGGCAGCAGAGGTCACTATCAGACCAGACACAAATTCACATCAACCCGTCATAGTTAGCCTTGCTCACAGAACTGACACTTGGGTGATATCAAATTTCTGTGGCTGCATAATTGTGTCTTATTATCAGTCACTGTGCCACAAATAGGTATGACTTATATTAAAAAGATTTACCTGCCACAAGGCTAAGTAATACACGTATCTAAGAAGACACCTCTTCCTACTGAACTTTGTGTTCCAGCAGCTGGCAGGGATGCACATGCATCCTTTAGCTGGTCATTTGCCACTACTACAGAGCTGGAGGAGGATACCTGTAGGATGTTTCCACAAAAGCACATTTGTGCACTATAATTTTGGCATGGAGTATTTATGAAATGGCGGTCTGATTAGAACTCCCCTATCAGCATAATTACCTGCATCATTTTGTATAATGCAAATTTAAACCGCAAGGCAATCCTGCCCTCGCCAGATGGACATAGTGTCACAATGCTGAAAGAATACATCAAATCACAGGCCCTCAGTTAGCACAATGTGCAGATGAATCAGGAGGGAGCCTAACCTGCAAGTGTCTTCAGCCACGGTGGGAGGCAATGCATTCTGAGATACCATAACATAGAAAGGATATGGTGGGGTATCTGATGCTGCTCAATAGGGGATGGCATGTGGTCAATAGGATATGGGGGGAGGTAGTGATGACAATTCTAAATCCTGTACCCACAAAACCTTATTGTGCCCACGGTAAATAGTATCTCTCTGGAAACAACATAACATTTTGGGTAAGCACTTTGTATAAGATTCCTGGCACCAGAAACCACTTCCATAACAGGTGCTGCTAAGTTTAATGGACAGCCTTTGACAGATGAAAGGCTGAGATGGTCCTGTGAGATATCAAACCTGTGATGGCAGGTCACACAAAGCTCTGACACACATAAATAACTCACTGAGATAACCCATTGGCTGAAAGGTTTCTTTAGCAGCCCAGCCTATCTGACACAAATCATGGTTTTATTTCCAACATATGCTGCTGAGACTAAGGGCCCGATTCATGGAAATGTGTATCGAAATCCTACAGGGCCGTGCGACCAGAAGGACATTGCGTGAGCCTGTGCGCAGATTAAAAATGCATGCTCCACGTATTCATTGAATTTACTGCACAAAGTAACAGTAATTAGCTCCCCTGGGGGCAAATGTACACACCCTTCAAACAGTCTGTGGGGTCCCCCGCAAGCAGGGCTGCACCTCAGGGACCCTGCACAGGGTCCCCCGTAACTGTTGCCGATACCTCGACAACATGGATATGAGAAATTGTAACTCTGTAATTACTCATGAAATCTGCACACAAAACCCCATAAACCATTCCTGCACCCCGCTAAACTGTGCATGCGCACCCCTAAGTCCGACATGCAAACCCACCTCTGTGCTGCGATTCCTATGCGCAATTGTACTTACGCCTGCCTTCGGATGGTGTAGTGATCGAGTCGTTTGTGCGGCCATTACTATGCCAAGAGACGGAATCTCATGCAGGCCGTCCCTCGTAACTCCCACTTTTTTGCATTTTCTTTCCATTTTTAGTGTTTCGCCCCCTACACTGCTGTCTGCGCAGCTTTTTCCACGCTCTACATGGTGTCTTGTTCACGGTGCTCTACGGCTCCCAGAGACGTGCCGAGCCTGTGCAAACTCTATGCAAGTCCTGGAAAAGTACTGCACATTGAATTCCATTAATCGAGGAACGCGGATTTGCACACACGTGCAAATAATTCCATGAATAGGGCCCTAAAGGTTTTTGTTGCTAATCAGGATCTGAAGGCCTACAAGCATGAAGAGGGAACCGAACTACATCCCATCAGTGATAAATGAGTATTGCCCGAAAATGCTGACATGATTTTTTTAACATTATACGTCCTTTAGTGCAGGAGGAGGGTTGATTTATTGAAAACCCATATAGACATCATTGCGCAGCAACATAGGAGGTAATTTCCTCTGAAACTGAAAGTTACGGGTTCAGATTTATGAGAGTTCCCACCAACTAGTTCAGAGCTTTATTACAGATCACTGTCTCCAAAAGAGCGCCCACAATCTCACAGAAGAACCAGGCGAGGCATCGGGGACACAGCTGTCTTTGAATGAGCTCCTTCGGGTAGCATTTCAATTAGGCCACGCAGGGTGCACGTTTTTTCTCATTACTAAAGCAGGGGACGCAAACAGCGGGCCTGATTTTCAATGGCGTTTTCAATGGGAAAAACGTTTTGTAAATTAAGCTCATGGTCTCTCTGCTGCTGTGCAAAGCCATTATTGCCGCGACAGATTTACTGACAATCCAGAAACAGTAGTCGTTCCCGCCAGTAAAAGTGGAATTGTGTGGCGGCTTTCATCTCAATTTTGTAGTGTGGAGGCCTTTGACAAGTGCTCATTCCAGCTGGTCAACATGTCAAAGCCATTCCCTGAAAAGTCAAACCTAATTGCGCTTGACACCACAAATTATTTTGACATCTCTGTGAGACATATTGATTCACTTAAGGTAAAAATCAATGCCAACCCCAACAGAAAAGCACCACTTTAGTAAAGGAAATGTCACAGCTCATTGAGTTCTTGTACACAGGATCCGTCTGGAGGCATAAAGTACCCAACTAAATTGACAAATCAATTCCGAGTTTGATCCTAATTGCTAAGTAGTGCACTGTATTCATGGGTGCTGCCCGAGCCCTTGCGGCAAGGTAGTCCTTATCGAGAATTGCTGCAGGTACATGTAACGCATGGTTATTTTTGGAGGACAGCTATCAAAAATAGTATTTACTTAGATTTGTCTGCGAACTTGCCATATTCCATCTGAATAATTTTCATTGTCTGGTGGTTGTGCAGAAAAGGAATAAATGTACTCTAATCCAGCTGCATATTCTCGACCAAGTACAACACAAACAGAGAATAGAAATCATACACATGACAATAAAAGGGTTTTGTGCTCTGCATCATGCCGGACCCTTCCAGCTGGCGAGCACTGTTTTATATCCAGTTTAAGGGCACTGGATGTTATCAACCTCAGAGGGCTACACTGCTGGCGCTGCCCTGCTGGGTGTCAAGCCTGTGACGTGCATGTTGGCCTCCTGTCAGAGGCACGGAGGTAATCATTGGACGCACTTTCAAGATCTGCAGCGAGATATGTAACGAGAGAGAGGAGAAACCTGCGATAAAGAATCAAAAGGAAGTGCATCCAAAGCCCAAACTGTCTAATGGTGGACAGCAGAGACAACTGTGTATATGCTCGGCTCATTATCAGCAGGAACGTTTAGGCGACACTGGCACACTGTGGGTGGAATAGAAGACTTGCAGTGATATCATTTCTAATACAGTGGGCCTCATCACACGTTATGCGGTAAGGGATTACCGCACCGGTAAGGGCACCGGTGCTGGTAATCCCTTACCGCCCTACTACGAGGTCCCTCAGCGGGTCCCGTCCTGAACGTGTGGTCAGACCACACGTTAAGGACAGGACTCGCTGAGGGACTTCAGAGCAAATAACGGTACCGCTATTTGCTCCTTCCCCATTCCCATTGAGCCCTATGGGAGCTCAAATGGGAATGGGGAATGGTTCCCCGAGTGGGGACTTATCGGTCCCGCAAAGATCGGAATAGATTAGTAAGTCCCTATTCCGGGAACCCGGACTCCGACAGCGGCTAATAGCGCCATTAAATCCCTATTCCGGGAACCCGGACTCCGACAGCGGCTAATAGCGCCATGGCTACCACCTACCGTGTAATGAGGCCCAGTGTATTAAAGGATTAAGAATAATTTAAATAGATGTGCTCACTAAGTGCAATTCTGGGTGCTATTGGCATTAAGCAGTAAGGGACATATTGCACTAGTGCAAAAAGCGTAGGCTGGTATTATAGAAACTTTGCGCTGTTCAACGTGCAATTAGTATTTCTGCCGTTTTTGCCCAAGTGCAACATGGGTAGTTTTTCCAAATGCATTTTGTGTCCAAGGGTAAAGTGTGCCTTATTGCTTCGACGGGGCTCAAACTTTGTGTTCGATTTGCGTTACGTTTACAGGACACCAGAAAAATAAATTAACATGAATGTGCAGAATAACAACTATATACATCAGATCCAAACGAGCCATTACATCAAACCCCATAATCAATTACTTGATGAAGTAATTGATTCATGACAGAAATAAATCAGTGGTACAGCAAGGCCACTTCAGAGAGGCTATTTATAGCATGTAAGCCTACAGTTGTACACCAGGGAAATAGCTTGCAAAATCATCTTTTAATGCATGTTTGCAACGCAAGTGTCCCTTAGTGCTGTTATGAACTGGTACTAATAGGGCATACATTGCAAAAAAAAGCTTTCAAAACACGGGTGCACGTGCAATTAGTACTCGGGCAAAAGTTAACCGGCCGCAAAAAATATATTCTTTCCATGCATTTTTGCAAGAGGACAAAGGACTAGTATTAAGGCAAATATTTCTCTGGTGTAAAATCCATTAAAGCAATGTGCTTTTTGCACTTGGACAATGTTTCCCTCTGGTGATAATACTGTGCTAAATGGCAGTGGCAAGGTGCAGAGTTTCCTTAATACAGCCCTGAAATCCTATTGTATTGTAAGCGTGCTAGGTTTGGCTTGATGATTGGGCAATGCAGTTATAAAACACTCATGTCATGATTCATGACGTTAAATGCTTTTTCAAATCTGAAAGGCAAACAAATGGCTAATGTGTGAACAGGCTCACCTGTGTCACTAAAAGGATACCTAAATAATTAATCTAAATCTTCATTTTGAATGAAAAGGTCACATTTGTTTGTAAAAACTGATGGTTCACATGTGTTCCATTTAACATCAATGGGCCTCATTACGACCCAGGCGGTAAGTTACCGCCTGGGCCGTGACTTTACCACCATGGCGTAAACTACGTTTACGCCATGGTGGTAGGCGGACTTACCGCCCCATTCCAACCTTGGCGGGGCGGTAAATCCCCATTTTCCCATTTTCCCTTCCCCATTCCCATTTTGCCCCATAGGGCATAATGGGAGTGGGGAAGGCGTTAATTACGCCACCGTAAATTACGGTGGCATAATTAACTCCATGGTCCCTTAGCTCCATGGATTTTAACACCTGCTAAAAGCAGGTGTTAAAACCTCCATGGCGCTAAGGGACCTCGTACTCAGGCGGTAAGGGTCGGCGCTGTTTACGCCGCCGTAAAACCCTTACCGCCTGAGTTGTAATGAGGCCCAATGAGTGTAACATTATTTTATGCTTTTCTGCCAAGCGACGACTAGTATTGAACACAACTCTAGCACACACTTCAGTTTCTACTTGTGTGGCGTAACATTTCATGTGCTGGGAGCATAGCCCAGGGGCAACACACTAGTCTTGCAACACTACAATGCAACGTGGTCCTGTGCTTAGAAGTTGGTCTCTGGCATAAATGGCGATATAAAAAAGGAACATAATTTTAATTGTATTATATTATGTGTAGTCATTTGTTAAATGGTCATAATGCTAGAAGAAGCTTTGTAAAGGTTTCTCGTGTAAGTCCCCTTTTAAAAGCATTATTGGCTCTAATGGAACCCCCTTCTCATTAGCTAGATGTTTATTAGCACGAGTGCTAGAAATCTACATACCAGAAGGTACATTGCTGATAAAATTAAAATGGTGCCTTCAAAGGACAGATTTAAAGACATTGGGCCTCATTCAGACCCTCCCAGTCCGGAAACCAGGGAGCCGGTAAGCTTACTGGCACCGTTGTTTCCAGGGAGGCATATTTCAGGTCTGCCTGCTTTAGCTGCTGTGCCCAACAGGTCTGACCCTGCCGGGCACAGCACAGCAGCCCAGGTAGGCAGACCCGTCACAGAAGCACCAGCACCGTTATGAACGGTGCTGGTGCTTCCGTGTCCCCATTCCCCTATCGGACTCTATGGTAATGGGGAACAACATTTTATCAGCACCTGACTTTCCGGGCTGCCGGGGATTGTAATCCCCAAAAGGCACTGGGATGTCAGGAGCCGGTAAATATTAAGGGGTTCGGCGGCAACCTGCCAGTAGCACCGGCACGGTTACCGCCGGACCCATAATGAGCCCCATTATTGTAAAGCACCATGCCAAGTCAAAGTATTATGAATCTGCTAAGGTTGGCCAAGGGTCAAACCCTGATTTAAAAAAAATAAAAATACCAAGACATCGAGGTAATTAGGTATCCCATTCTGTTTTATGTAATATGAGATTAACCTTTTCTGTGCTTTGCTCTACAGTGAGCAGGTCAGCAAAAAATGCCTTCAGTAATTTCGCAATAAGGGCATTTATTCCAGATCCTTTGTAAACACATTCTCCCATATGGATCAGTCAGCCAGGAAATATAAGGTTCACACACCCAGCCGGACTTAAGTGCCAAATAATTAAATGCCACCGCCCCACCAGCTTTGTGCATAATAAAATCAGTCACTGCCCATTATTCAAATTTGGATTTAACAAGGTGACCCACAGATGATTTTATGCGGAAGAGAGTAATCCTAGAAATGTTCTAAATATAAATGAGTGGGCTTCTTTATATATGAGTTAACCAGTTCCATTTTAATTTTCTAAATCCCTTAAATCATTTGTATGGAGACTTAATGATTCTGTATTAGTAAGACAGGGCCAAAATACCAGTGGACAACACATTAATGCATATTCTAGGAGAAACAAGCACAATTCTAAATAAAAAGGCACAGGAAGACTGCTTTGAGAAGCAAAAGTAATGTCTTTAAAAAAGCCCTCTCCTCTGCCGCCAAACAGGGGTATGTAACCTGGCCTTCTAGCTCGGTGCCATATAAAAGTCCTGTTCAGGCTTGCGCCTTGTAATTCTCTATGGTTGGTTGGCCCCGCAAACTTGTGAGAAAAAGCCATAGTCGCCCCTGTGCGCTGCTTGAATATGGAGTGGCTTCACTCTAATTACTGACTCCATGCACCATAAGAGGATAGCCTTATCACCAGATAATCGAAACTGGTGATAAGGCCCACCTTTATGATTGAGGTCACTGCTGGTTTAACAGACTTGTGGGGCTGAGCAGGAATTTAGAAACCACTACTTATCCCTGTACTCCTACGATGCAATAGCCATTTCATCACCCCTGATTCTATTTGCAGTTCTCCCCAACTTACTACTCTTGTTTCCTAACACTTCACTCTTGTAACTTGTGTCCCCATAAATGCATTCCTATTAACCCACTGAAGTACAGTGCTCTTCTGCTTCTCGAAGATAGGTCTGCACACAATGAATAAAATAAGTACATTTATGCAGTAGGTAACAATGGATGACTGATTTACATAATTTCAAAGGGACGTTCCCATGGTAAATCATGTTTTTGTAAATCAGGCCCCAAGAGACATCAGAGGATTTGGCTTGTTGGTCTACGGACTGTATATTAAACAGCTTAAATGATTCCTCAATGAACATCTGAGTTAAACCGATCAGGGATGAGGCACAGGTGGAATGTGAGAGAGTGCCAGAGGGGCATGTTCTGAAATCTTTGGGATGTATAACTTCCCCCAAAAGGCAGATACTTTGTAAGTGAACAGGTTATGGAAGCCAACCTAAAGCATCTGGTCACCAGGGGACATCTTTCAGAAACTTTGCACGGGTGCAAGTGTCACAGTATTAGTACATTGGAGCCATTTCGTATTAGCACTAGGAAAATCTCTGCCCTGTTGCAAAAATGCATTGAAAGTGCATGTTTTTTTTTTCACTAGGGCAATTTTTGTCCTAGTGCATATAGCATGAACAACGGCATTCATCACATTGGAAAGGTTTTCAAATATGGGCCCAATGTTTTTTTTTTTTTTTAAGCAGAGCACACCTAGCCCTAGTGGTAATACGGTGCAACCTTGCACCTGCATCGGTGCAATGTCTCTTTAATCTGGCCCCTTGTGGATAAAGTACACCTACTCAAAATTGCAACACAAGACACAGTCAAAGATTGTGTGAGTGAAGAGCACTGCACATGTTTTCTTTATAACCGGTTATACATTTGTACCATGCATTCTATTACTGCATAAAGTAATGCCTCCGGGGCCCGTACTAACAGGTCCCAGCGTAGCAAGTGTCTTAGCAAAGGCCCAATGGGCACTACCTCATGCGGTAATGGCCCATAGTCGAGGGGCTTATTGCCATTAGTACCCTGGGCCATTAGACCGGGCTACTAATGGTCTTTTATTTCTGGCTATGTGGTGCATTGCGTTTCGCAGCTGGGAAAAATAAGTAAAAACATGGCTGCCGCAGACAGAAACATAGTCTGGTTTCTCTTTCTGTGGCAGTCTGAGTAAACAAAGAAAATGGCCACCATGGAAGGGGAGAAGGGACTACACGTAGTCCCTTCTCCCCTCCCATGGTGGCCATTTTCTTTGTTAATAGCACTACATGTAGTCCCCTCTCCCTTTCCATGGTGGCGATACAAGTAAATCTAAAAAAAAAAGTAAACAAAAAAATGGCACCATGGAACAGGGAGAAGGGACTTCGTCTAGTCCCTTCTACCTTTCCATGGTGGGCTGACAAAAAAGAAACGACTCAACGGTCGCACAAAAGCATAAGCAGGCTTACCATCAGGTAAGGCTCGCAAAAGAACCAACCAGTCAGTTTGTATGGCAATGTGAAACCCGCGCAAGGCACTAATTATGTAAAGGAAATCCACAATAGAACATTCCAAGGTACATTTCCATAAGCATTTCCTAATATGGATAGGGTTAGATATGTCCATATTTATTCACAGGACCATGCCACAGAGAGATCCTTTCATCTCCAATAAGCATTATAACACCCTGGCTGTGACCCATTATTACGCCTTCTTCCTGCTGGGCTTGTTATTTTCAGACCGTGCGCAGTAAACGTGCAACAGCAGAGGTGTTTTTCTGAATCATTATAAAGTCTGTAACAGCTGTAATTGCCATGATTATAAGAAAGCTGGAGCATCGGCGGCAACTGAGCCATAGGCTTTGCCTTGCCTTTCACTTCCCAAAACATATCTTCATGTCTTTTATCAAGGGCCTTCCAAGAAATAGTAAATTGCATATTGAAGGGAAATGGGAAACGTGAGGCTAATCACAAGCACATGCCTACCGGAGTTTCTATTCCTTTCCCAATTTCATAGCCATAATGAGAAAGATGGCTTTTCCTTGTTTTCACCTACATCAGTAGGAAAGGGGGCGTGAATGTCCTAAAATTGCAAGGAGTCAAAAAGCACTATTTCTCTAGTTGAGGATCAGAACCCCACTCGATTGAGTTTATTCTGGTTCTGCTTTTTCTTTTTTTGAAAGTCCCTTTTCCTCTTTAATATCATTTAATTTCGTTTTCTAAATTTCGAGTGGCTGCTTGCATTCTATTTTCTCTTTTATGAATCATGCATTTAAAGTGTTGTAATATTGATCTTTAAAAATCACGAATGCAACGTGGAGTTACAGCACAAATGGATGTTGAAGTAGCAGTTAAGCCTGTGGAAATGTTCATATTACATGAAGACATATCAGTCTCAAATTCTGAAATAATGTATTTCCTGTATAAATCAGTATATTCTGAGAGGTGGGAAATCATATTCCATAGTTAACGTCAAACATCTTCACATGTGTTTACTGCTTCCATGGTAGAAAATGATTGCACCAGCAGTATTAATGTATGCATTGTGATTAATCGCACAAAACACATAGATAACATGTTTAATGGCTGAGGCACATCATATTATTTGTCAAGTACACTAAATAATTTCAAGGTGCTCTTCTCCAAATCCTTCAACCATTGGAGAAATTAAAATATCCAACTAGACATCATTGTGCAGAAAGAAATGCTATATGGCTTCCAAATAATCCTGGTTAATTTGAAATGTTAACTTTAAATTGTTCATGTGCATTCTTTATTATATTTCTTCAATACATTACTGTCCTTGCGAGTAGCATTTGTAAATATAGCTGTTTTTAATGAAATAAATCGCCTCATCAAAATATTTCCCTACTCTTCTGGAATCAGTTCAACACCAATAGATTCTAGGCATAGCCTTCAGAGATGTTGTCTATATGTGTGCATGGCGGCGGCTCAAGGTGCGCTCAGAGGTTGTGGACGCACAGGAGCGCCCCCACGGTGCTGCAAATAAAGGGCGCATTTCCTTCAGCTCAGTGTCATCTCAACAGCCCTATTAAAGAATCACGGTGTGATTCTTTAATAGGTGCTTTTGACATGACACTGAGCTTGAGACAAGCCGCCCTTAAACACACTTTACAAGAACTGCATGGGGCTCAGTTCTCTAGTTCGGCTGATACTTGTTCTAGTGTCAGCCTAACAACAGAACTGGGGATAGATATCCCTGAGAGAACTGTGGGAATGGGGACCGCTTCTCTGATGTGCAAACCACACAATATATATAAAGAGTGTGTTGATTCTGTTTCAGTACTAATCCCAAGAATGTCTTTGCTGCAGGGTTTACCAAACCTAGTGATCTACTGCGGGCATAGAGAGAACACTATTGGAAGTGAGGTATACATAAAGAAAGACTGAAAGGTCGAAACATGTGTTGGGAGGAATATTCAACCACTGGACCTTGTTGTTTTGTGCTTCCAACACAGCCTGCGAGGATTCAGGCCTACTTTTGGATATGGTGCTGAAGATTCAATCTAGATGTATATCATGTGCATGCAATGTATCCACAGATCATTCTATCAAGCGTGTAGGTTATTTGCCTTATGAAGTCCTATGATATGCGTGCCCTGTGCTATTCACTGATACCCACAAGCCTCTCCCCTCTCCCTGTACCCACTCATGTGTATTTCCCACATATTACTACACGTTCATCAATTGGAATCGTTTAGGAGGGGCTGGGATTAAATGTGCATCCCAACATGAGTTTGTCTATCCACATATATCAAATCTGTCATCTTTACAGTATGCAAAGAAAGGGTTGACACCATGTTAGTCAGTTTTTATCATTCCAAAACTTGAACTTTTCATTCCATTTATTGAACCATCTGAAATGAATAGGCTAAAAAGTACAATGCATTAGTTATCAAAATCACTTACAATTCTTCATCAGATGGTAGCATTAAAATTCTTAGAACGAATAATAATGGGACATTCTTTGACAACAGCAAACCTGGGTAGAATACTTTGAATGCAGTATTGAGATCATCCTCTTATCTTAGTAGCAACAAAACTAAACTGAAAACAAGGACAGTTAGTGTGGACCACATTTAATGCAAGCATCGCGAGTGTTCAAATGCTCAAAAGCACATACACTGAGACGAAAGATAATGTTTACAAAACAGCTTGAAATTATGTGTTTTTCTAAACAATACACATAGCTACAGCAGTTCAGGCTTTTCTTTGTTGCAAACATAATAGTGTTGCATTTAGAAATCAATACCCAGTGAATTTGAAAACAATGTATTACTTTTTCATGTCAGAACAGTCTTCAGATACAAAACTTACAAATATATGTAAACAGCAACATATTCTATGTATAATGCATTAATTTCACAGGCACAATGACTTTGCTGAACATCTCCTCATATGATAAATGCTGTCTTCAGTACCTGCACACATTTGAACATTTCAAAATGTCCTACCTGATATGGGTGTTTAATGACGAGAATTACCTGTAACTTATCAAACCTAGACTATCAGTGCTCAAATAGTACACTGTCTACGGATGTCTTACAATAGATAATGCATGATGGTGGTCCCACATTTCCAGTCCTCACTCTCCAAATAAACTAATATGACATATTGTGCCTATGACCATGCCTAAAATAGGTTACAGGTGATGGTATCACACTTATATTGATTAGGGTTCACTGATCCGTGCCTCGGCATGTTTGGTGTATCGCGTTCTTACCCATCATGAGTTACACGGTCTAACATCCCACAGATGTTGGTTACGTGTGGCAGTGGAAGGTCACTTAAATATCCTAAATGTATTAAGACATTGTTCTAGTGATCGTTGTGATTGGGCCAGGTTCACTGCAGCGTGTGATGCAGCTCAACTTTTTATTGAAAACCTTTGCTTTTAAGTCATGCATCTTCAAGTATTTCTTTGGAGGCTCAGATTTTAGAGGCCTCCTTTCAATGCTATGGACATCATTGCAAGGACAGCAGTAACCCGCCGGTGCTGCCGGCAGGTTGCCGCCATCCTCACAACACCAATCCACCGCTTGATATCCTAGTGCCACTGGTCCCGGCGGCCCGGGATATCAGGTGGCAGATTCAGGAAGTCCCCATTCCCATGGAGTCCTATATGATTCCATGGGAATGGGTTCATGTAAGCACTGGCACCGGTGTTAACAGTGCCGGTGCTACTGTGAAAACTATGCTGTCTGGGGCTGTCAAAGTGTGGTGGTCTGGAAAGGGTGCTGGTATTTCCAGACCGCCACACTCATCATGAGGTCCAATGAATGCCAGGTTCTGTAGTGTATGTCAATACTTTGTGAAGTGGTGATCAACTGGTGTTTCTGTTTCACGGTTTGAGATGGCATTTCTATGTGGGTCAATTTGCTCCATGTTTCTATGTTACCACTATTCATAGTAAATTACATTGAAGTGCATATCGTCAATGACCTTACGCATTGACTAATCCAAGTGAGATGTCTATTTGCAGTGAATCTGAAGGGCATTCATTTCTTCTGTTGACCTCACATAGCTAAAGCATTTTTTAAATTGATGGATGATCATCTGGATTACACATTCTCTTTTGAAATTGAGGCCTTCTGTTCATGGGTGAGTGCATGAAGTTAATGTATTGTGTGTACCTTGTTCAAACATCTCTCTGGCATACATTCGAGGAGAATTTTGTTGTGCTCTAAAACCCATCTGGCCTGACCATTACATATAATAATTTTCTAACAGGTTCCAAAAAACCTAGAGGCCCTGTTGGTTCCTCAGATGCCCATCAGTGAGGAGCTTACCATTTTGATTATGTTCTTTCATTTCACCCTCTCTATGTTACATTTAAATCTATATAACTTTGATTGGTGTAATTACACAATAATAGGCCTTCCATAGTTTTATAAAATTGTGCTTTGGTGAAATAAGGACAGTAACTTGAAACACATGCCATTTTCTCTGCTTAAAGCTGCACTCCAAATGTGTACTGTCCTGTGCTTGGAATTCACAAACAATTGAAAGAAAATATGTAATAACATTCTTCTTTACACATGATAATGAGCAATTGCGCAGTGTGGCGAGTGCCATTTTAACTGTGACAGTTATCAAGAGCAAGTAATCTCCAATAAGTACATTAGTCAATGCATGTCATTTCTCTTGTTCTTACCAGGAAGGCCTTTCTATTTTTATTCATTCTGGGCCTCATTTTTATTATCATGTCCCTCCGAAACGACAGTGCATAGCCTGTATGCTACAGAATAAAAGTGAAAAGGCTATGTTGGTTGCATAAAGAGGTGCTGATAAGTCGGTAGGTACTGTCATTATCAGGGTTATCCAAAAGACCTAACGTAAATGTACTTAGGGTTGATGACCCAGAATGGAAACCTCTAATATAGCACAACTCCCCAATCTCTGCCAACACATAATCCCAAAATCCCACTCAGATTTTCCTAAGTGACAGAGGAAAGGTGGGAGGAAGAAACTGTGTCAACACCACAAACTCCCAGGCAAAAAGGAGAAAATGTGATATCTGTATGCATACACATATGCCAGTATGCAAGAATAGTTTTCAGAATATCTAGGAACCTAAGGTTGAATGAGGTTCAGCAATGTATCTAGTTGAACACAATTTCTTTCTCCCGTTACACTGAGTTCATAGGCCAGGGAACCTGCACAAATGGTACGAGGCATTAAAAAATAGAAAACACAAGAACCTACCCCAGCAAAACTATCAATGGATTAATCAGTAGTTAGGAAATCAGGCACACATAATCCAAGGCAAATCCAGAAAAAACATGCAAAAATGACCAAACACAAAAGGGTGATAGTAGCTTATGAAGTTACAGCAAGGTCCAACATAAATGCAGGGGTCATACACAATAGTCACTGGTAGAAAGCATGAGCTAAAACAAATCCAGAAAACAGACTGGAGATATAGCAATGGGAAGGTCATTGTGTAAAGAGAGGAGAAAGCAAAACGAATTATGGGAAGAGCAGAGAAAAAAGATACAATGGGTATATAGATTATAATTGCAGACATATGTTATTGAATTTGGCGATAATCTCTGTATTGTAAATAGTTGCCAGTAGAACCCTATGGTGGGAGGGGAGGCAGGGATAGGTATATAAACTAGCCCCTTTACTCTGATTCCTCCAGAAAGCCCTTCAGTGGTTCCTGAATCCACTGGGCCCACTTACTTCATGATTTTGTCAAGTTGAGGGAGGTCTGTGAATTATGGGTGCAGAGAACCCTTTTGGCATCAGATTTGAGTGTGGCTTGTTGGTGGGATTAGGCCCTGGCATGTGGCTACTGAGGACTGGTCAGTTGGAGACATGTGGCCCAAATGGATGAAGATTTCCATGGAGCAATGAAAGCTCAGCGGACATTCAGGACATGATAAAGACTGGTTGCAGAGATGGTCACCACAATCAGGTGGTGATAGGCAATCCTCATGCTGAGGACAAAGGAACAGCCCCCTCACAACTCCTCATCAGTCAGAAAGCAGCAACTGCATGGAAAGGCATCTTGTCTCACCATTTGAAGATCTGCTGAGATGCAAGGCTGAACTCCTGACAGTGACTGGTACAGTCAGGTGGTCCTTAAGAGAAGTGGTTAGTCCTCTGTGTGGTTCAAAGACACTTCTGAAGATGCAGCAGTCATGGAACCTCGAGTAGGTTCTATTTAAGTTGTTCCCATGGTCCTAGGGTTTAAAGCACTGATGGGGGCATTCTGAAAATCTGTAGAGAGGAGAAGGGCTTTACCAAGAACTTGGATGGAAGCAATTCTGGTTGGCTGCAATGGTCATCCATGGGCCTTCAGTGGACTGCACTTCTTTGTAGCATTCTTTACTCCAACAACAATCTGTTGAATGGCTATAGAAGTCCCGATTTTATCGAGGATTAGAGCTGAGGTCGCCTCTGAGCACACCAATGGTAAGGATACGCAACTCAAACTGTCAGGGGCTGTCTAATAATGGAAAGCCTTTGGCCAACACATCTGCCCAGGAACAGACACACTTTGGCATTGATGTGGACTGCATCCAGACAGCCCTAGAACCACATCCTGCCACACACTAAGACTGCCAATTGCACAGTAAAGCAGGAGCTTTGCTTAGGAGAGGGCTTTCCAGAGATGGCAATTTCAGACCCAAAATGGCACGAATAAGGCTGAAGCAAAATATGGCCAAAGGACAGGCAAAAATCACATGGCCCATCCATTTGAAAGTGCATGGTTCTCTAAATGGAATTATGACATAAAATGAAAAGGTTCATTCTAGAAAAATCAAAAACACTGTAAAGAATGATGTGCTGCCACAAGTCCATCCTGGACACATTGTGTCTGCAATAGTAATGTTGCAAAAGACCAAGTAAAAGGAAGTCAAAGTATTCCTACCACACATCACGGTAATTTGATGTATGCAGTTGTTTAAAAACAAAAATGTCACTAAGGGAGACACGGTCTCCCAGTACTGATAATCTTAGACACGATCAGTATCCCCAGAAAATGTGAACACAAGCACGGTAAATAAGGGTGAGGGCTTTATTTACCTCCATCGGTCAGGTCAGGGTACAGACAGAAGCAAAACGATGTGGGATCCCTGTGAAGTGAAAGCAGCACAGATAAACTCCAGGTGTGTCACCCATTTCCTTCATGAGATTGCCACTGGCTTGTATATGAACCACCTTGCTGTATTGTATCTCTGCTGCTTCCCCCTCAAAAATCACATGATTTTGAGTCTCACGCTAGCTGCCTTTTAAGATTCCCTCCCCCTTCACCCAGGTGCCATCCAAGTGCATGCCTCTCATCTGATCAGTTCAAGGGAAAGATACTGAGTGCTGTAAATTCCACGACTTTGACTCTCTGATGCTTTCTTCCAAAAAAGGTCAGGTGTGTTCTAGTCTTGAACTAGCTGCCACTAGGGATTCTCTACTCCCCCTTTCATGTGTCACTCAATGGTATGTGTCTTGTCGACACACTTCAAGAGATGGTAATTGGCTGGTGTATGGCCCACCTCCCTCAATCTCTGCTGTTTCCTCTCTCAAAAATCATACTAGCAGGAGTCTTGCCTTTGCTGCCCCCAGGGATGCTCTGTTCCTTCTCCCATGTGTCACCTCATGGCACGTGTCTCATCCGCTCAATTTTATAGAGGGACACTGACTGGTGCAACTCTCCACTCTCTGAATCTCTGCTGCTTCCACCCTAAAAACTCATGAGAGCATGAGTGTTGCACTTGCTACACTCAGGGATTACCTGCCCTCCTGTTCTGCCTTGTTTGTATCACCCACAGGAATATGCCTAATCCACTAAATCTATGAGGCAGAAACTGACTGGTGTTCCAATAGCATCCCTGAATCTCTGCTGCTTCCTCACTCAAAAATTTAGGTTAATATGTGTCTTCCTTTACCGTGCCTCAAGGATTCTCTGCTACTCCTCCCAGGTGTCAACTGATGCCACTTGTCTCATCCTCACCCACTCACTTCAAGAGTTGAACACTGACTTGCGTATCACCCACCTCCCAGAATATCTATTGCATCCTCCCACAAGAATAATGCCAGACATATTCTCTCTCTAGATGCCCTCAGAATATTGGTGTTCTTATTGTCAGTTGTCACCAAATGGCACGTGTCTTGTCCGCTCACTTCAAGAGACAGACAGTGACTGTTATATCACTGCCTCACTTTCTCCAAAAATCATGTAAGGGATTTCACTCTTTTGGGTTTCTCCAAAATTATATTGAAGCTCCTCTCCATATTGGAACTCCCCCACCATACGGTCATGTTGATGGTATTTGTCTTGTCCACCCCATTCAAACAACTGACGGGACCTCACAGCACTTTCTAAATACAATTTTAGCCAACCTTAAAATCTAACTCTCTGAGTTCATTTCCTGTTCCCTCACAACCTGTACCTACCATTCCCACAACTCAACTATAGTTAATTGTTGCTCTCCTAAATTTCCTCATTGTACCCCAGCAACACACCTGTGCCTCTCTGGAAGATGCCTAAGATGGATAATGAGCTCAAACAATCTATGCACATTTACAGGCCATGCAATAGAAGTAGGTCACACTTCTTAAAAGGTTCTCCTGCAATTCAAACTTGTCATATTGACGCCCTGAAAATTATATTCCTAATAACTTGACTTGTCCAATTATTCTTTGTGGTGTTTCGTAAGGTTGTTTCCGTGTTATGGTCCCGACATCTGGATAGATTGGTGAAAATTTGTCTAGAAGTTTAAAAGTTTTATTATGTGAAAATGTTTATTTTTTATTTTTTGCATTGCTTTTTCTGTAAGTAAAATCTGAAGTCTTTGAATAGAAGTGCAGCCTAAACTGCTAGGAATTGCTTGAAAGTTGCTTGAGGGTCTGTTTCTTGCTTTTGGTGAATAGTACCAGTCTGTCCCCTCTATCCGTGGTTTATTCCTTTGAATGGATTCATTTTTGTTGATACATTTGCTTAATAACTGACTAGTCCAAATTTAGTTGAAGGTCAGTGGCTGTATGGCTCAATAGGGACCGATAGTCACCTGTCGGTCTATTGTTGAAAAAGTGTAAAGGGTTTTGTTCCTATGCAAGCATTGCGGTTTCTAATTTTGCTGTCCTCACAGTTTCCTAGCTTATGTAATGATTGTGAGGTACATACTTGTTGGTGTTTTTACATACAACGTTTTTACTTTATTCACTTTGTTTTACATTCATCTCGTGAACACAGGTTGCTTCACTTAGTGCTTGTTCAAATTGTTTCACATTCATCTTTTACAACGCAAGTTACTTTACTTAGTGTATGTCCTTCAGTTATTTGTTGTGACTTTTCTTGGTGAAAGATGTATCATTCTTAAAAAAGCATTTGTGCCAACATTGCTTCCTTTGTCTTTGTCAAGGCACTTTATTTATTTTGTTCAGTGTGTCATTTTGTGTAACATTTCACATTTAGTTTAAACATTTCATAGTTATGACACACACACATATGTTATTCTGCTTATACAAAAACACAAGGTCCTTTCTCTTTGTTGTTGTTCACCAGTGATTAAACTTCTGCGGTTCTGAGGAGTTAAGGAAGTGAGAGAATTGGTTAGTCTAAGCTGCTGGTGCGCAGGAGGAGGCACCATGCAGTTAGTGCATGGTTTTAGTTAGGTTCTCAGTTCATATTGGTAAGCAGGTTGCTTACCTTGGGTCCCAAATGTTGGTATCTTAGTTTGGGGTGCTAGTTAGTGGTTAATTGTTGTAGCTGCCTATAATCCTTCTTCTGGCAAGTGCCAATTTTTCTGTTGTCGCTTATAGCATGCCCTGTGGTTTAAGATAAAGGTTTGGGTCTAAGTTTTCCATATATTATATGATTTCTTATGGGCAATTGTAATAACTCATATATCCGGTCCTTGGTGACATTGTATCATTCCTTTTTTGGTGGTCCATAATGCATAGTTGCGCATATCATGCTTTTTGGTGAGTGAGATGTATAGTGTGGAGCTGTTCTAAGCGTTGGAAGTTAAAGGTAGCTATAACCTCTACGTGCTTATTCAATATAGATTTTTATCAATTGTGATGATTGGGCCGTGGTTTATAAAGGATTTCCATCCATTCTCCTGATCGTTTTACAAGTGGTTTTATGGTTTTCATATTGATTGCAGTTAATACAATGTGGTTGTACAGTGCGTTACAGTTCGCAGTGTTCGGGGGAGTGTATTCAAGTGCCAGTGCATTGTATCATTATTGGTAGTAGACTAGGATTTTGTGGGGTGAGTTATGGGTGTGCCAGGGGTTGTTATTTATCCCCTTTTTCCCCCCCGCTCCATTCATTTTACTGTTCCCAATCCGGTTTATCATAATAATCGTCTTTATATACAGTTCCCACATGATTGTTCATACTATTTCAAGTTTATATCTGCCTTCATACATCACATTCGTTAATGCGGTGAGTCAGTTAACTTAGTTAGATAGCTTCGCTATGTTATCTATCGGAATGCCGGCAAGTGTTTTGCCGGCATCCTTCATTTCACTCGTTCAAATGAAACCACATAAATCGTTTGCTAAGTACGCTCATTTAGTTCAGGAGACAAGCTCCTACGTTTTAGCCGTCTTACCTTTTGGGCTGTTCCTTTGTAGTTACGGTCCCGTATTCAGGTCCCTTCGTTCCTCCTGTCTGTTGCTGAGTGTGCGCTTTAGTCTCTCATCTAATAGTATTTGTTTGGTCACGTAGTTAGGTGGTCATGTGATAATGGTGTATGTCACATGATCGTGCTTGGTTTAAGTATCCGTTTGCTTAGTCCGGGCAGGAAAGATTCCAATGGCATTTACTTAATATTATTTTTGGGTAAGTAGGATATATATAATATCTCATTCCCAAATCCAGTCCCATAAATTTGGGGCGTTAGTTTCTAACTTCCACCAATTAGTATTCGTTTCTCATTGGGACTCAGAATTAATCTCGTTCAGTGTTCCGAATGGAGGTTTCACATTCGACTAAATTTTTATGTTATATTCCCCCTCTTGAGATTTCAGAGCTAGCAATCATTTTATAATCTTGCATGTGGTGCTAATTTCGGCTCTTACTTGGTAAAGGTTAAGTGGTGACTGTTAATGGGTCGGTGGGTGCTTAGTACTTGGTTGCATTGGTTGGTTCGGGGAAGAATTCTCAAAATCCAGTGTGCTAAAGCATGTTTCCATGGCTTGGGATAGTGCCAATTGTTTGTTGCCTATTCTTGGGTATCTAGTGGATGTCAACTGGGATAATTGATCATGAGGTGCTAAGTAGCTCGTTTCCTATACTGTTAGATCATATTTGTGATCTGCTCGTTTGGTGGTGAGGTGGTTATACTAATCTACTTCAATAATTTTGCGGTTATTACAGTGCTTGCTGTGGTGGGCAATAAGCAGTTAAATCTACCCAGATGACACTTCCATTTATTCACAGAACATGGTGAATTTATTTGTCTATGTTAACGCCTTCTGCTGTTGCACTTATATCACATTTAAAATGACATTCATTTTGGTGTAAACATTTCTCTTTGTCCCCCAGTCTCTCATCCTGGGGTATGTGTTTTGCCCCGAAGAATTTGATGTTCTCCTTGTCATTTTGATGGTGCTTGTTCCAATATTCTGATAATGCTGATGGGTTGTCCTGGTTTGCAATGTTCCCCAAGTGTTCCCTGATTCTTATTCTCAGTTCTCGGATGATACTCCCAACATACATTTTTTTGCAGATACAAATTATTAAGTAAATCACATATGTGGTTCGACAGTTTATGAGTTCATTAATAATCACATTTTTGCCATTAGCATTTATGATATGATATGGCATTAATAACACGTCTATACAGAAGTGTTTCTATCACTTTGTATATTGTTAAGGGAGTATTTACACATACTACAGTTGGAGCATTTGAAAAAGCCCTGCAGGCTTCTGCCAGTCAGTATGTTTGTCTGGAATTTCAGTTTGGTGCCTCTCATGTAACTTGGGCTTAGTTCTAAGTGTAGTGTAGGTGCTTTGGTGTAAACTATTTCATGTTTATCTGGTAGATACTGTGTCAGATCTGTGTCTAATTCCAATATGTGCCACTTCTGGAAGATTTTTCTGAATAGTGTATTGTCTCCTGTGCATTGTGTTATCATTTTTATTTTCTCTGGGTGTTCTGGTATGGGATTTTTCTTTTTTGGTCCTCTCGCTTCCTGCTGTCAACTTTGTTCATTGCTTTTTTTAAGCAGTTCACTTTGTATCCTCTTGCTTCACATCGTTCTTTGATGGTCGTGCATTCAGAGTCATATGTTTTAGGTAGCTGCAGTTCCATTTGGCCCTTGTCAGCTCTCCTATCAACAGCAGACACCTACATCATGGTAAAATGTCATATCTATTTTAAAAAAAGGCAACAGACTGTCCTCTGGAAATCATTGCCTTGTGACGCTGATAGATTCCGACTCGAGGTTGTTTACAGGCATCCTCATTGAAAAAATTGAGGAATGGGCTATGGACACTTAAATATTAAGTACATACCAGACGGAATGTAGGCAATCAATACGTCTGGACTACAACAGCTTCCTTATGAATTGTGTAAAAAAATAGCATGTGGTGAGCAAAATAGACCAACATTTGTGGTGTCTTTTGATTTGTCCACACCATTTGACTTGGTGGATCGGTCTGTTTTATGGAACAAATTCATGCAATGGGGTCTCCCTTCTGGTTTACTGCCTATTTTGGTACACCTCCATAAAAATACAAGAATCCAAATGAGGCTTAGTATTAATGGCATGTTGTCCAGGAAGGCGGCAACCCAAAATAGTTTACAGCAGGGATGCATTCTGGCCGCTGCCTTTTTAATCTTTATGTTACAGATATAGGGGAGGTCTGAGATAAGGCTCCCTTTTATTGTTCCAATAATTAGCAATATTCCTTTGGTATGGTTGACGTATGGGGACAATTTTATCCTCCTTGACATCACACCTACAGGTTTGCGGAAGCTTATTAATGTATTTGCCATTTATATGGAAGAAAATGGGTTACAAATAATCCTTTAAAGAGATGGGCTATAAACAAATGCTATAAAGGGAAAAAATGAAATGTTGCCTGGTACGTAAATGATAATAGGCTACATTTTATTGAAAACATTAAATACCTGGGTCTTCAAGTTACTGCCTGCCCGAAAAAATAATTTCATAGGGAGTAATTGAGGTGGAAAGCTTGGCTTTTGGGTGCTCAAATGGCAAAGGTAAACACTGAACATGTCTGCTTCTCCATGAGTCCTGTGATCAAATTTTATTTGGGGACGGTTGTCCCATAGTTTTTATATTGACTGGATTTTAGCAGAGATGGATAAATTTGAAGCATTTCTGTGAAGGCGTGTGCTTTATTATTTGCCAAAGTGTATTCCAATTGTGGTGATCCAGCAAGAATTAGGTTTACAATCTATCCACAGCCGTATTAGAAGGAAGCATCTTTCTCTATTGCAGAAATTTTTAACATCCCCTCCAACCAAGTTGTATTCTGAGTTGGGTTTTCAAGAACCAGTGAGCCTACAACCCCCAAAAATTGATTTTAGAGAACAATGTTTGGCCTTCTTATCAGATTTAAATATGTCACAGAAAACACTAATTGAAGAGCCCGCTCAAGTGAAAACAAGGGTAGTATATGACTGGAAAATTCTGCCTGTATGGCCATTTGGGAAAAGGACAAAAGAGAAGTGGGGTTTTAGAGCCTTACGTCAGAATATTTCCTGAAAAAAGTTAGAGAGACAATGCTTTGAGATTTTGTTTTAATTTTTGCAGACAGACAAAATGGTATGTATACGAAAGGGTAGTCCCCTTGATTTAGCATATTGCAGATACTGTAATGATTTACTTGTTAGGGAAAATCTGTTTCATATGCTGTCAAGCGGCCCGCTCTGCTGTGGTTGCAGATTTTTCACTTTGGAAAATTAGTTAGGAATCTGACTTGTGGGGAACCAGTATACTGCATTTTCTTTGGCCATCTTGACATTTTTAAAAGCTTTCCGGCTGTGTTAAAACCTTTAGATCATTTTGAATTGTGTTATTTGTGTATGGGGTCATTTGAAATTCTATTTGGTTGTTATTCAATTAATGATAATGGGTTGTTTTAACAATAATGGAAGATGTATGAAATGTTTTTCTTTTTTTTAAATTAATTTGGTTAGCTGATAACATCAACTTTTCAAATCAACATGTTGTTACATATTTAAGTAAAAGAAAACAGAAGAAAAATGGTTCCAGTTGTCTAACTGCAAACAACCAATAAGATCACAATTCTGGTCAAATCTTTCGTATAATTGGCACAGGTAGTAATTATATGACATAACAGAATAAAAAGACATAGTGACGATGGAAATAAAATGACATACAACAAATGTATACAGGTATTACACAATACAGTTTTGAGACTCTGTAAACTTGACAGGTTAGCAATTGATTTCAATAGAAGCAACATGAACATCTGTTACTGATTTGTTGTATATCAAAAACGAGTCAATGCATATTAGGCTTGTTAAAAGCTATGTGTAATGGGGCAAAAAATGGCTGCTTAATTCTGAAGACCTTACAAAACAGTTGGAACAGAAAGAATTGATTCAAGGAAGTGAACCACAGCTATTTTTACAGCAAGCCTAGAGTTAGAGAAGATGAGTTGCCATATGCTGTCGGAATCCAAAGGACGATTGATGCATACAACATTTTTAAAATGTAATCTCCGTTTAGTTGCTAGCACCGGGCATTCTACAATAAGGTGTTGTAATGTTTCATGTAGTTGAATATTGAAACAGAAGTGCCAGAAGTTCTGATCTTTTGGAATCTGACCCCTTCTGGCCAGAACATCATTGGTGGGCCATAAATTTAGTCTAAAATGTAAATATTGATTTCAAAGATGTGGGGCTGGACATTTTTCTAAGTAGTCAGCCATCTTACGAAATGTCTTATGTCCAAATAAGGCCCCATTAAAGTCTTAGTAAAAATTACATTTGGAGCGATTGTTTGACCAATTTTTGCTCGGGTAGGATTCTCCAGTAGGAGGAAGCATCTGATAGAGCATTTGGGATGCAAGTCTGCCATTTACATGGAAAAGAATGGTTGGATTTCAAAAGATAATAGGCAACAACACTCAAGATGTTATTCGTTGTAAGACCCAATAGGCATTTACGCAGAAGAGTAGACATTTTCCATAACACATGAGCATACAGTGAGAGAGCGCCAAATTCAAATCGTAGGATAGGTATTGGAACACATTTTGGAAGTTTTAATACTTACCTCCAGAAGCGCGCCTCTAACAAATCCCAGGATTTTGGAGCTCTAGGAAGCCTTGATTCAGACCCTTACAAGACATATGGGACGACTTTTTGTTGCAAAAACATCATCACATGTGTGCAATAAATTTGCCATATTTATATAATAAATGATTTGCCTGTTAAATCAAGGTTGTTAGCTTCAAGTCTAAGGATTGCTCGAAAATAAGATTTGACATTGAGTTATTGAATGGCATGCCTAGATATTTATATTGCATTACCACCTGTAGTTCAGAGTTACGTATGGACCACTTGAATCTTGAAGAAATTGTGCTTGTGATACCACCATTACACACAACTACTTGTGTTTTATCATTATTTATAGACAAGATATTAGCAAGAGCATACAAATTCAACCCATCTAGCAGGTTTTGTAGCCCTTTGGGATAAAAGAACCAGATCATCCGCATAGAGGAGTCACACATTTTTTGTGGGCCCAGCTTTGGGGCATCTGAGGCTATGGCTGCAAATGTTTCGCCCATGTCTGGGATGAATAAATTGAACCAAATGGAGGCCAAAATACATCCCTGTTTTAGACCTTGCTCTGTCGAAAAACATGAAGACAATACGCCTTCTAATGTTAGCCTCACCTGCATAGTTGTTCCTTTATGCAAAAGCTTAATTAGGGTGAGAAGGAAGCTAGGGTATTTGTAGCGGATTAACTTTTCGTATAATAGATGATGGTCGATAGAATCGAATGCCACCCGGAAATCTACAAAAGCTAAGTACAGAGGTTGTTTCCGGGTGGCATAATACGATTTAATCATATTCAAAGCACAGATGTTAAACGAGGTGCCCAAGCCAGTGAAAAATGTTTTTCGTCCTTTTTCTACAAAATGTAAACCCTTTTAAAAGGATTAGATTGGCACAAGTTTATTTGGGTCTTGATTCATGGTTTTAAGAGATGGATTTAAGAGAGTGTTATGATGAATTGTTGTATGTCAATTGCAAAGGTTTGTCGCACAATACAAGCAATAATAAGTGTGTGATGTTATCATGATGTTATCAGTGAGCTCATGGATTGCACTGCACACTTTGCCTAATTTCTTTTTTTTGCGTTAAATAAATCACCTCAAAGTCACTTCAACTAAAGATGTGTCTGTTAATATCTACATACATCTACAGCTGTATATTTACTCTTCAGACTATGCTTTCGACTACAGATACGCAAACACATATCTACAAAACTTTACATATCAGCAAGATACTGTTTATTGGCTATATATTGTGTGCACAGACTGTATGCACACGCATCATGCACTACATCCAAATGATTTGGAGTGTTAGGGAGAATTCTCTGTTTAGGCTGAATTTCCTAACCTAGTGAGTCCCCCAGCAGCTTTGCTGGATTTTTGGGGTTTATTTTTTTCTCCTGCCAAGAGTGAGACTCTTTTACCCTCACTCTTGGGCATGATTTGAGTGTGTTTCTTTGACTCTAGATGTGTTTAATGGGCTATGGGGTCTTTTATTCCATAGGGCTTCATGTGTTTTTGTGATGTGTGTTACACCACCCTCAGTGCAGTAACACAGGGGTGTCATAGTGACCCCCCAGAATAGACTCCATACCCTGGGACTGACTACTGTCTCCCAGGGCATGTAAAGTCACCATTGACTTTACTAGTCTCAAATTCTGAACAGAACCAGTACAAACCATCATATTGTGGACGTACTGGCCGGGGCAATTCGACTGCCCCGGGGTCTGTTAGTCGAGGGGGCACGTCTCCGTCCCCCCTGATCGAGTTTTGGCTGGTGGCAGTGGATACTACTTTTTATATTCGACCACAAATACTTCCCTATGGGATTTCCCATTGTTCGAGGCTACCAACTTTAATTATTTAATTCCTATAGCCTCGAACATACCGCTGGTTTGTTTATTTAATATTAATTCTCCGGTTGGTATTTTTTGCCAAGACTCGGTTCTAAAATGGCGTTTGTGTTCTCTTCTGTGACTCCAACCCAAGTCGAGCCCTTTGTTCCACTTTTTGGCGGGCTTCTCCACAGAAACCTCCAAAAGTGGTGCCACTCTGTCTGGGTACCACAGGGGGTGTGGGAGGGGGTTTAGGCACCCTGGACTGAGTTGCCTAGGCAACTCAAGTCACACTCCGTCCTGATTGGCCCAAGTGGTGAGCCGGCCGGCTCACCACTTAGCATGTTTGAGTGACAGCTAGGCTGAGTGAATGGGGGTTTTCTGCATGAAAAGCAGGGCTATGGGGACTGGAACTTCAGAAGTCGCCACAGGACCTAAGAATCCGACGAGGGAGAAGCTGAGCCGACCTGCTACGACGACTCCACCGGTGGAGCCCTGCTAAACCGTCTCACCACTTTTCCCAACGACAGAGGAGATCTCCAGCCCGGAGAGTCTTCTTCCTTCGACTGGTGGGGATAACCAGTCTGCTTCCTTTTTCGCTTCCTGGAACAACTCGTGGCTGCCTTGCCTGTGCCAAGCACCCCGGCAACCGGGATACCACGTTTTACCACTGCCGCGAATCAAAGGGTAGTACCTTTAACTGGAAAACTCTGTGGCTGGTTTCTTCCCTGGCAGTGCAACGACCTTCATCTTTCCTCCACGTCGAGATCTTCTCTTCCTCTGGACGACGCCGTGACTTGCACCCGCTGCCAGGAACAACTGCCCCCGCTGGAGGATCCTTTCTACCTAAGGTACCGTGTTCCGCCTGGCTTCCCTTGCAACCGACTGTATGGGGTAGATTTAGCCCCAGGCTTTCGAACCTGGGTTAGCCTGGGACACCCTGGCTAAACTTCTCTGAGCCTAACTAAAACCTCTATGAACTCCCTGCAAGACTTTTTAAGCCTGTTGTCATTTTGTTATCTTGGGTGCATTTGTGCCCTGCTCCCTCCAAGAGTGGGCCCGGCCTATGGATTTTGGCTCACAAGTAACTTTTGACTTTCCTGCCTTGCCTAGGAGTTCCTAAGTATTAGTGTGGTGTAATTTCCTACATTCTGCCTTTTTCCCTGCCTTTTTCGTTAACTTATTGGAGTGCCATCTATAGTTAAGCGCCCACCTCTGTCTGGAAATAAGTGGTGTTAACTAAGACTTGTCTGATAAGGAATAAGGGATGTATATATAATAATAGTACCTGTGTTTAGAGTGATTTACAATATTAGTGCTAGAGTGTTTCAATAAGTGTGTTTTTAAATAAATAATTATTACCTTGATACCAAAGCTCTGGTCAGTGTTTGCTTGTGCTATTGTGTCTGAGTGCCTATTGTGTATACTTTACGTACTGCCTAACTCTTCTTGAGGGAAGTCTGATTGCTAAGCCACAGCTACCAGGTAAATCTGGGTGGTACAGACTGCTACCAAGTGGGTTTACTGCCAACACCTGTAGTCCTAAATCTTTTGCAGTGGACCCCAAGGGAACTGCACAGGTTTCTGCCTAACAGAAGCCCCTTGAGCTCTGACATTGGAGAGGGCTATATATGGAATCAGGACCAGGGCAGCTAATTTTGATATTATTAATCCAACCAAACTTGAGCCAAAACATAAAGGTCTATGATCTCACGTCACAGTAAAGTCTCAACCGCCTGCTCCCAGTTTTAAAAGCAGTCTGTGCCTCTGTATACCCTATATTTAGTATTCCACAAACCACCAAGATGGACCTAATTCATGTCAAGTGATTGGAAATGTTGCTTTTGATTTATTTAGATTTGGGAGTGTACATGAAAAAACATTATAATGAAAGACATACTTACCGGGCATTCTAATAATGGTGAGTTGGCATTAGTCTTAAAGCCACAGAAAAGTAGCAAGGTAGCTCAGGAGTTAGGGCTCTGAACATTTGTATTTAATCAGTAGGGCACAGGCTTGAATACCCAACAGAGCTGACAAATCCTTTCCGTTATTAAAAGCTGCCGTATCCAAAAGCCCTTTATACCACCACAAGTTAACCTGTTCCAAGCGAATGAATCTCAATTACTTAACACTCCCTTTTGGATCAAATTAGAATCAGAACGTATAACTCGCTTCTACTTACTTCAATTTCTTCAGACTTCTTCTTGGCCTGTTATCAAAAAGTAAACACTTCTGCAGTCCTGGAAAATGCTTGGAACAGTTTAGTTTCTTGCTCACCCAATTTTCAAAAAAGCACTGATGTCTTTATATGGTTTAATACATTTTTTCCATTCAAACCTACACATGAGTTACTATCAAGATGGTTTTCCGCCGCTATCTTCTTAGTTAAAACCCTTATTTTGTAATAACTTGCCCATACCTTTTCATGGTATTTGTGGTCGGTATGGTCTTAATAATAATTACCTCAAAACGTATACAAATATTAAATTCAGAGGCGTTGCTGGAGGGGCTGAGGGGGCTATAGCCCTAGGTCTTCTGGTTGTAGCCCTGGATAGAAGCTCAGGGACTACAACCAAATCTAGCTAACCCCAAGTCCCGCCAGTCCCGACATTAGCTTAGCACCTGATCTTTTCCGGCTCTAACAACACCCCTGTTTAATTTGATCACCAAAGCGTACCCCTTTTACCACCAAAATATTCTCTCTACACTTGTCCAATGTGGAATTTGCTCCCCCTCTACTAAAGCCTCTAAATTGTATTCCATCCTCAACCAATTCAAAGGTATCTGTGATCCCATCACTAAAACAAGCATGTTATGGGAACTGGATTGGAACAAACACATTTCCCTGAATACCTGGGATAAAATGTGGGTTCAATGTTTCTCCTCAGTTGCCGCTAATGTAACACAATCACACTATTTTATTTTGCATAGAGTTAAACTAACCACTCTTAAGATCGCAAATAAAGTGCCATAAACGCATATGCAACAAATCATACAATACAATTGAGTCATATGAAGGGAAATACACTATAAAATGAATGCAAGAATACAATCAAATTAATCAACAATAAATAAAAAAGAGCTAAAAAAAAGCTAATTGATAGATAGGATTACCCAAAAACATGGTATAATAATCGCAGGTACATTGTAATAGAACATGGGGATACCCACAGTTTCAGTCCAAGGGGGTTAGACTATAGGATTCGACTGACACATAACAGCCATTGACTTCTCCTCCATGCTTTTAAAACAATGTTACCTAGACAATGTGCTGCCAGCGAATCCTCTGCTGCCAAACAGAGAAACATCGCAGCACTTGCATTCACAGTTCTATGCGGCTTAAACAGCGGCCTCAGAAACATTTTTCTTATGTCCATATATCTTGGGCATACTAACCGAAAGTAGGGCCACACTTTCAATCACATTTGGACAAAGTGGACAATTTGCGAGTTACTCTCATTCCATTTGTTTCTCACGCCCGCCAGTGGTAGAATCCCCATTCGCACCCCATTCGCAATTTAGCATAGAGTGCCCTCATTTGCTTCGGAATCATGACGTCCAGGTACATTTCAAACCCATGCCTCTCTTTTAGAGCCAATAGCTAGCAAGGCTGCTGGATTGTGGCATTCTGACTGCAATTTCTCTTTCCTATCTTGCCACATAAGCTGATTTTATTTTATTTTTGTAGCCTGGTGGAATTGATTCCGAATTCAGCCAATGCCCAGTCATCAACATTCTGGTAAATTCCACCTTAACAGTCACAAACACGGGTAAGCTATGCCCACGCTCTTGACTCAATAGGTCCTTTAGCGCATCTCTGTATCTACCCAACTGCCGGGTTACCAGTTAAAGTGATGTACCCTTCGTTCCCTTTGTCCTTCAGACAGCTTCGCTATTCCAGCAGCCAGTCACGGCGAGCGCTCACCCAGCAAGCACCAAGACTGAAGAAACATCTGAAAGGGCTTTTGAGACATGTTCCATAAACTGTGATGCACCCAAAGTCTTGTCACACGTATCATTGAAATTAAGGGATTGCAATGTACATGTAATGTATTTGCTACTATTACTTTAGCCTGCCATAGTAATACAAAGAAACACTGCAAGTAAGAAAGGAAAAGCAGATAGCGGTGATGGAACAGGCAATGGCAAAGCAAATAGGTGTATGCATTCACAGCCACCCTATTTATTAGCACAATAATGCTTTTGCTCTTCATAGCAAAAGCTGAAGAAGAAATGACAGGAAAACAAGCAATGGCATGCCAAAAGTTTGGGCTTTTGTGTAGGCATCAGAAAGTAATTTGCCAGGCACTGCCGAAGTGGTATTAACTGGCCATTGATGGCAGCAGGTGTATAATACTTATACACAAGCCAAAACTGTTGACAACACCTATGCTTATTTTTAACAGGACTTCAGTGAATGACACACATAGTGCTCATAAATAGAGTGACTGAAGGCAGACCTGGTTAAAACATTTAAATTACACCAATAGCATTTTTACAGCTACAATTAAGTCATTAACTCTCAGAAACTGCTTTGAAAAAATACTGGCTTGCACTTTGAGTGCAAAGTGTCATGGTAAGCCTTGATTAAAGCGAGCTGAACGAGTTCCCATGAAAATGTGTTTTGGGGTGGGAGAGGCAGGGGGACTGGGTGGGACTGTCCATATGGTGATAGCGTGGCCATGGGCAGTAAATGGGTGCACAAATAACCAAACAACACCTTCAAGCTTTGTGCCCGTCCTCATATGTAATTTCTCTGTATCTGTACTCTAATGCAATAGTTTTGGCTATAGGTGGCTCTGCCGTCTAACAGCTCAAACTAAACAGTGGAAACAGAAGAAGGTCAACAGCATGGAATGTCCGACAGTGCTGTACAGCTTGTGTCATCAGCACTCTTCCCATCTTCCTTATACCAAGTTGATAATTATCTCTGACGATACTGAATGGATTACATGTAATGAATCATTTAAATCAACGCAAGGTTTGGAGAAGCAGCAGCTTTGCTGCAAGGCTCAGGAAGGACTAGACATGTGCTCCACCAATGTTGGCGATTATACATTGGGAATGTAGTTATGTGCAGTTTCAACAAATGAATAGAGGCAGTCATGAATGACAATTACAAAAGCACAATGCAATGCAACATTAAAGTTGTATTTAATGTACAGTGACAGGGAAACTAAATATGCATTTAAAAGTATGTTTCATGTTGCACTCCCCTACAGAGACAGCTCCATTGGGCTTAATAATGGGACACTGTAGGAGCTGAGCTTTCAGCTGGATGTACTCATCATGCTTGGTGGAGCAGCTGGAGTCCCTCTAAAAACCCATAGTTGGATGGCAGAGAGCAAGCTCTCTCTTGTCACACCCCCAAAATGGAGATGAAGGTGGAGAGCAGTAGGTTGTAATAGCTGAGATAAGGGAGTGGGGGTAATAGAACTGATGAAAGAAGGAGCACCGCTCCCACAGAAGGAGTGTTTGGTGGAGAAGAAAGAGAGATTGCAGTGGGAGTGCCAACAAGAGACCAAGGGTGGTGTCAGAAAAAGAATTATAGTAAAGCCGGAGACAGGTAAGAACTCACTGGGGAAGAAGGTTGTACAGTATGGTCCTTTGCCATCTCATCAAGCCTTGTGGCATTTGTGAACTCTGACTCTGAGACAGGAACAAAGGAACGGACGCCCGGATGGTTTTTCACAGCAGTCTTTTATTACCTGAGGTTTCAAGAGACTTCTGGAAAAGCACACAGTTATTTTGCCTTTACCCTGCTTATATAGGCTTATTTGAATGATGCAATACTCTCATGTAAATTACTACTTTGTTTGAGCATATATCTGATAGGTCCTTTTAGCCAGGAAAAAGCCCTCCCTATCTTTTGATTGGATGGTTTATCTGCTACTCATCAAGCCACATTAGTTCATAGTTCACAAACACTTGCTGTCTGACACCTAGATTGCTAGGCTATATTCAGCTGAACACAATTACACATTCTTCATCTTTTGCCAAGAACAATTATAATCACATCACTTGTCAATTCTTATCTAGTCTTCAAGGTTCTGCCAAGTTTAGTCAGTGTCTCATACCATGAAAAACAAATAAGTTCATTTATTTGGTGCCAAGTAATGCAGCTTGTCTCGTCAAATTGGTCTTCAAAAAGTACCTCATGCCCTTCTCATTATGAATCTTGTCTGGTTTTTCTGCCAAGGGCCAAATTTAACCTTCCAGACATAATTATCTCACAGCGAGATGCTGCCAAAGACCTTCTACTGTATCAGCATGAGTCATGGTTCTCTCACACCAGACCTAGAGCTGGACACCATTTTGTGCTATGGGCATCCGTTTTAAACTGTATCCCAGTCTGCCTACTGTGCTACCAAACGGTGAGTCAATATTTCATTTCTTACTTTGCATCTCTTTTTCATAATATATTTTTACATATTTATGACTGATATATGTGTGATACTTAAAGCAACCTTCATTTCCTGGGTCATTTTAACCAAGATATTGCAGTGATACGTGTCCTTTTTAACATTTTTAAAATAGGCACTATAACCTTGATTACTGCAATAATGGTACCATTGATCTACCTATCATGTTATCTGAACACCGTTGTGGGAGGAGGGGGTTGGCACCCCTCTACAAGGTCATTAAAAATACCTTTGGTGGTTGGCACTACACCCTGGCACGCCTGCACGCAATATAACCAGCAATGCCCAGGGAATGCTGGAGGGGCTGCGGGGAGGAAGAGACAGCGGCTCACATCTGGTGGGAATGCCCCAATATCAGACCGTTCTGGAGGACACCTTATGGGCACAAGACCAGGCGTTCGGGGAGGATGCCAGTCAAGACCTCTGGGAGATTCTAATGGGAAGGCGAGAAGTGGAGGGGGGAGGTGAGGAGAGGGCGAACCAAGGCAAAAGCAATTTTCACGTTAGCCACGATGGCTCTCATTGCACAGAGCTGGAAGAGCCCCATGATTCCAACGGAGCAAGACTGGCTGAGGAAGATGTGGGAAATAGTTTCAATGGAATGGGCTACTTGCGCGGTCAACAACGATCTTGGGAACTTTTCTTCAGATTGGGGAGAGAATTTGGCCTACTTAAAAGGGGATTTCAGGGAGCAGTGGTGCCCTCAAAGGCTCAAACTCTTCGATCTCCACGGCTGACTCTCCAGAAGGGAATGGGATGGACACAAAGGATTACTGGTGCTATGGCAGATGTTTGGGGGGCAGGGCGAGGGGTACAGGTTTGGTGTGTTTTGTTTTTTCCATGCAATGAAAACAATAAAAAGAAGTACAAAAAAATACATTTGGCAAAGAAGCACTTACAATATCCATGTAGTAAATTTGATAGCGTGGAACACTTTAAAGTTCAGCAAAAAAAGGAGTCATGAACAAATGCATGTCAATGACGAGAGTTGCATCAGTGACATGCAAACAAATCATGCATAGATTGGTGGTGAGCAGCAAAAAGTACAAGATAATACTGTACATTGATGAAGCATTGTTGTGCATTAAACAACTAGACATCTTCATCCATGGTCTTCTTCAGCATGTTAACAAGATCTTATGTCTATCAGGATGCAGGATCAACTACAGACAATCCCAAATTATGCCCAGATCTAGTTTCTGCCCTACGCATGCATTCTGCCAGCACATTGCCTCAAATTACCATCAGTTAATTCAACCAGGAATCGTGCACATGTATAACTTTGATACTGAATTTACAAACAAATTGTGGCAGATGGTATTTGCCTTGCAGGTGAAACATTCCATAGTACAGATATTTGTCTTGTCTAGATGTGTTTAACTTTTCCACTGTGTACCTTGCACATGTTTTCAATGAGACATTTTATCCAATGGTATGATTTATGGAAACAAAATCGTATGAGGTCAAGAATAGAAACTGCTGGCTAATTAAACACTTCAGTAAGACTGAGAGGCTTTAAGAGGCCAAATATAACAAGCATATCTTGATGCTTCAAATTCATAGTAAGAAAGAATATGGGTACATAAATTCAGTAATGGCATACCGAGATAGCTGGAAGTTTGGGTCTTAAATGTCTATTTTATAGGATAGATCCCATATAAAAAAATCAGAAATAGCAATGTGCGCTGAAAACTGCTCTCTAACAACATATACTATGCTTCGGACACATTTTAGAGCTGAGAAGATGATTTTGTTAGCAGATTATGCAGTAATTTAGTTAGCCATAAAGCCACAACATATAATCAGTTCAAATCAATACTGAAGTTCCAAGACAAGAAAATGGAACACAGCTGTGCAGTCTTGGATTCCACTGAATATATGGGAATTATTTAAATTACATGTATGCTTCATTCTATGGGTTTCAACAGAGAATCAAATATGAGACTCAAAGGTCTGGTGGAGAATGGACAACGCAAGATGTTTGCAATCATGTTTTAAAACCAACTAAACGGACAGCACCCAGTAACCCACAAACCAATCTAACCCAAACTTCCTCCAATTCACTCTCCCATTATATTCCCTCATGGTCTGGCCCCATCTATTAGGCAGAATTATATGCAGTACCCTTTGGGAACACCACGCACAATTCGGACTACAGGTGACAGTACAAATTCACCATTGGTACAAGCCTGTACTACACAGTAAAGCGGTAGCGATAGCTGAGCAGCAAGACTTTTCTCAAGAGTAAAGTGAGCAGTATTAATAGTTACACAAAGGACAGCAAGTACTATGATTCAAACAAACACTGACTCAAGGTTTCTGATTAAAAGAATATACATTTATTTACACATCAGTTGTAAAACATTTCACTAAAGTAAAGCAGTTGGAAAATCACACTCTTAATATAGTACACCACACCTGATAGATTGTGGACAAGTTAGGCTCAAAATGAAGTGTGAGCAAAATGGCACTCCAGCAATTTAAAATGGAGGGAAAGACAAAGTTATACAAGAATTGAGCAGCACCAATAAGTAAGTAAGCAGGGCAATCTAGAAAAACAAACTACAGTGAAGAAATCAGATTCAAGGGGCCTGCCCCAAAGTCAATGGACCAAAGTCTTTGCTCAAGATCACACAGTTCAGGGTAGTTCACGGTTAAGTCTTTGCCAAGAGTTCAGGACAAATATGGGCAGCAGAAAAGTTAGCTTAAAGAATGGAGAAGGGCAAGCCCTTGGATTGGCAAAAGGTGTCACACACTTTCATCGCGGCTGGACGAAACGAACAACCGGATGTGAACCGTACCTTAAATGGAGAAGAAGGCTGCAGCTGAGGCGGATGTACTTGGCAGGTCCTGCAGGCTCACGGTTCCTGAAGCGACTGTCGGACTGACACAAAGTAGGAAGACTGGAGGGTCCTGCACTGCCCAGGGAAGAAACCAGCAGAAGTGCAAAGCAACAAAATAAAAGGTGTGCTCGTTAAAATGCAAGCAGGGTCCATTCCTTCTGGCTATCCGGTTCACTGTAGCTCTGTACAGCAAATTCGACCAGAGAAGGGAGCCTGGCGAGCAGTTTGGTAAACTGTTTTTTTCCCACCAGTTCAAGGGGAGAAGATTCCTTGCAGATCTTCCCTCTTGTTGGAGTCTGAAGATTCGGACCTGCAGCAGGGCTTCACCGGGAGGTTCAGTCGTGGTAGGGGTCCTCTTCTGTCAGCTCCTCTTTGGTTCTCTTGTTCCAGTGATGACTCTGCCTTTTCAGCCCCAGAGACCTGCTTTTTATGCAGTTCTCCCTCATTCACACAGCCTGGCTGTCAAGCACACAGCAGGGTGGCTGTCCAGCTGGGACAGTCACCACAACCAATCAGATTAGAGTGTGATATGGGTCTCCAAGGAGACCCTGTGCAGGGAGACCAAAACCCCTCCGTCACATCCTGTCCCACCCAGAAATACAGGTGCCTAAGTAGGGCTTCTGTGCAGAAGCCCGCAAAAGGACGGTGAACAAAGGAACCAAACCTGGTTTGGCACGCAGAGTAAAACACAAGAAAGACTTTTTCAAAAAGAAATGACGACTAAACCCAGCCGGAACCATATAAAAACGTATATGGTCTAGCGGCTTTAAGTTTGAGGCTACCAAGATAGCCTAAAACAATTACAGGGCTATTTAAGATAACCGCGTTAGGAAAATTAGGGTAGTTACCACTGCCACCAGACAAGTCTCAATGAAAAGGGCGCGGAACAATGCTCCAAGAGAAACAGACAAAAAGGGATGAGTATTAACTCTTTCCACAACTCTATTTAGGATAGTTTGTACTACTGTGAGTTTTAAAAGAGACTAATAAAGTCAATGGCAACTTTACATGTTCTGGCAGACAGTAGTCAGTCCCAGAAAATGAAGTCAGAGTTGGGAAGTCAAAAAGACAATCCTGTGTCACTGCACTGAAGGTGCTGTGTAACACGGAGTAAAAAGATGATGCCTATGGAGTAGGTGAGGCTCCACAGTCTATGAACACAAGAACATTTTAAACACACAGCAAAACACATGTAAGAGTGGGAAAAAAAAGGCTCACACTCTTACCAGGTGAAAAAAATAAACCCCGGAAACCAAGGAAAGCTGCTGATGGACTCAGTAGGTAAGGGAAATTAGACATTCTGGAGAATTCTACCTAACACCATCCATTTAACATCACTTCCTGTTAACCTTTCCCACCCTTCCTGTCGTCACAATGATTCCAATTGTTCTTCGTAGCAATCTGTCTTCAGTTTTCATCCTTCCCACGTGATTGTTCTCTTCTGGGTCAGTCACTCCGATCTGACAATATCTGGTAACCACTTCCTGAAAAGATGGGCATTGGGCCACCGTCCCCCTACGTACATCCGACCATTAGTAGAGTTCCATTGTTCTGCCCAGTCCAAACTAGCTAGATCCCAGGTGGAAGCTCAAGTGGTGTTTACCCAGTAACCCAGAGAGCTCCCAAACTGCTGTCTCAGCAGTCCTACACCGGATGCTCCAGTCCTAGAGCTCCCGGGACTGGGACAAGTATGACCAAATACAACAGATGGGGTGTTCCCTAACCAATGTCTGCTGAAACCAAGGGAAAAATATTAAACACTCAGGCTTATTCATACAAATGACACAGTCAGGCATATGTAATTCCCAGACCCCTTCCATTTGAAAACACTACAAGTCATCCTAACACCATTACCCCTCAGATATTATCCCCATTCCCATACCCCTTCTGAGGGGGGATAGCTCAGGGGCAATGCTTTTGTCTTGGAAGCAAGACAATGCAGCACAACGCAGGTGCGAATCCAGAGCCACGCTTAGAAACCAATCTCTGGTATTAAACACTTTATAAATTAACAATTATACAATTATGCATACAATACAGGGGTCTGTAGCAGTTCTATGGGATTTGTTTAACATGCCTTTGTCATTAACATGGCTGGGTAGATTGGGTCTCTTAAAGTCAGTCGGATAATTGCACAATACACAACTGAATAGGAAACATTGTTAACAACACTGAACACAAAGTAAACCAAGCACATACAAATGATGACTGTAACTACAAATGTTATATATTCACACATAATCATTGGTGATCTACTGGTAATGAGTTGGTGATCTACTGGAAATGAGGGCCTCTTCAGCCTAGAAAGTACTAAAGCTACAAGCTATAAGAGCCTGTTGTACGGGCTGTGGCCCTCTTGTGGCAGTCTCAACAATGTGTTTAGCTCTCAATCTTTTCACAGAGAAGAATATACACTTGCATATCAGCCAGTCCACATACATGAGCACAGTCCTTCACCAAACAAGAATACAACCATCAACTCCAGGCATGAGTTTCTGCCTGCACAGTATCATCAGCGAAGTGCATCAGACTCTCTGAGAACCTGCTAGCAGGGGGTCGCTGACTGAATTACTCCAGCACACTTAGGGCGAATCATTCCACATGAAGACATAAAGAGTACCTCTTAAAGATTGAGGCAGTTGGGCCACCGGTCAACTACTAATGAAGGCCTCGGCCATCTCACACCCCAGGTGCCTTCGTACCACTGTAGTATGAGTATTGCATCACTGCACCATGAAACTAGTGAAATGGATGGTGTTTGAGATATGTATGCTGAAGGACCTACCAACAGCCCCCCAGACTATGCTGGCTGAAGTGTTGTCAGACCACTTCTGGCTTCGTAGTGAGCATCACCAGAAATGGTGCTGGACCACTCCCAGTATCAAAGTGAGTGCTGGTGTAAAAACCACTGAATCACTTCCGTTTTTGGAAAGAGCACCGACAGAAGCAAGTTGGGCCACTTCCACCATAAGAATGAGAGCTGGTGGGATTCATGCACCCAACAACAATGTCTAGACGAATGACAACACAGTATATTTGCTGCTGAGGTTGCAGTTATCAAGGGGACAGGTGGGCAGACAGAACAGAACCCCAGGTGCCAGGGCCATTTACAATATCAGGTCCAGGGGTCCCCAAATTCACAGACACTGAAGGAGAGGTATTGGTGGAGAAGGGGATGGCAGTAGAGGGTGCTGAAGCCCATACCACCATCAGCAGCAAGAAGAGGGACATGTGGGTGACATTCGTTGATGCATTCAATGCAATGTCCACTGAGTCTCATTGCTATGGGTATATGAGGAAAAGGTGAAATGAGCTCAACACACAATGCACAAGAAGACATCCAAGGCACAGGAGGCTACAGGCAGACCTGAGAACATCACATATATAGACTGCCTGGAAGCAAAAAGTACAATCCCTCAGAAGTCTAAAGAAGACAAGGCATGTAGGAAGGACATTGAGGTAAGTGAAACACATACACATAGCATGGCCAAAAAGACAGGACAGCGAATTATGGCACACCTACAGTAAGTGCCTACTCGATGCACCCACAGTCAGTCACCAAAATACCCAACAGCACTGGCTATACTGTTGGCTGAAATCAAGCACACAAAGGAGAAACGTGTACAACTGTGCTGGAACATCAAATGTACAAACATAGATGAAAAGGAACGTTGAAGCAGAATATCATTGCCACGCATGGTCAGTTGGACATATGGAATGACTCAGATCGAAGTTGTCAAAGCAATGCTTGTCACAGCACAGGCATTGATAGATAGGTAGCCCAGGGTTCAGGAAAATGCGTTTACATCAAGATCATACTTAGGCTGACAATCGGATGGCATCGATGTCTAACGTTCTCCCTGAATGCTACAACTCCCAGCAATTCTCTGGACCAAATGTCACTGGCAAGTATGACAAAAGGCAGACACAGAAGCCACCCAAGAATACAGTTTCCCCACATATTTCTACAAGTGGACCCAACGGAAGATGATGGTAGTGTCACTAAGGAATAGCCTGTAGGTGCATAAACAGCATTCAATAAACAGCACATGCCAGTGGGGACAGGAAATTGTTTGTCCCGGTCAGTATATGTGGCCTACCAGGAGTTGGCACAACCAGCAACTCATGTGAGGGCAGAGGAGGCTGAGAAGATGAGACACTAGCAGACCTGATGGTGCAAGGCCATGAGGAGGAGGACAGGGCAGATGAATATGGTGCTCGCTGTCCTGTGGATTACCTTGCAGCCACTTGGTCAACCACACTGCCACAAATGTGTACCCCAGTACATAGCAGTCCAAGTGAATTGCAGCAGCTTCCTAGGCCACACAACTCTTTTGATGGAGAGTGAATGCATGCTCATCTGTTAGACTGCGAAGGATACCGCCATTGTGGAACAGCAATTGCAGGTCCATCAAGGTATCCATCTCCAGCTTGAGGGGCAGAAGCAGCTGTTAGCAAAGCAAAAACATGTACAGGCATCCATCATGGATTCACATGAGCAACACACTAATGGATTCATGCTCCCACATGAGCTCACAAGTGAGGACCTAAAGCAGTTGGGTGAAGGCAGGAAGAGGCTGAGGTGAGAGAATGTTTCCCTTGTGTCCTCCTACAGGGTTGTGACATGCACAATTTGCACTTTGTGACATGCATCTGTTCTGGCTGATGTCTTGATACAACCAATAGGTTGCGGAAATGGATGACCACTGTGCTGAACTGGCAACACCATTCTGTGCAACGGGCACTGGAGCAGCTGCAGCAAGCCCTATCCGGCACATCACATGTCGAGATTGACATAACAGGAGCCATCCCTGCCATGCACCCATCTGGAGCCAATGCACGTTCACACTACTGGATGAAGGGCGAGGAGAATGAGAAAGTAAGCTGTCAGGGAACGAGGGAATACAGTGTCATAGTTTACCAAGCAACAGACCTTGGCATGCATGCACATGAGACGTCAGCTCCAGTTAGAAAACTGCTAGCAAATTGGCCATGACATGTTAGGCAATGTGAATGGAGCCAGGATACCCCAGTCTCAGTTGGAGAGCAATTCTGGCAAACCTACTGTGGCATGTTATACATGTCATACGTGCATTGATCCAGAGGACTCCACCCCCAGTTGGGAAACAATACTGTCAACCTTACCACGGCACATTAGGCATAATGCATCAAGCCAGAAGATCTAAGCCGCAGTTGGGCAAAAGTGTCAGTCAGTCAGAATACTTTATTTTGGTGAACTGTCATAACAGGTAGTAAACAAACAAAACAAACATAAAATTAAACATTTAATAGTATAACATCTAAAAACGAAATCATTTTAATACCCACTGATCCAAGCCCTCCGGCCTTGGGCATAATTTAAAACATTTCGTAATTCCACAGTACATTTGAGTACAAACCATAAAAACACGTACCAATATAGAGTGCAAGTGCATTTTTAGATATAGGTCATACAGATTTACTGCAAAATCTTTGAAGGGTAGCCTCGTCACAGCCATGACCTATGCACATATTTAGCAACCATAAACAGATTTACATGGGCACCCGTACCTCTACAAACAAGTGTTACCTCGCTTGTTTGAATTCTTAATGGGAGACCTCTTGGCCTCAGATAACTCCTTGTATCATGCACATTTAAGGGTCATGCAAGAAGGAAGTGCTCCAAGGTTTCCGTCCTATCACAGCAATATGCGCATTTGTTAGACTCTGTGGCATCCCATTAAATCGACCACCGGGAGAATGCTGAATCTCATCTGGACGTATAAATTGCGCATGAACCTTGTTTTCATTAGGTCTAGCTAGGGCTCATGGCCGCTACTGGACTTGTTTCCCCAATAAGTGGTTAGGGCATGAGAGTTAGTGTTTAGGCTCGGAACATCTTGTTTACATTTTTGCCAGAAGTAGAAGATTGCAGAATGCTGTTTTCTCTTATAATTTATATAATATTCAGAATATTACTTCTACATGTATTTAGTACTGTTTTTAAAGTACATCCTAGTAACAATCCATCTCCTACTTTACATAAAATACTTAGTACCCAATTTTTCAGTTTCACACATTTCTTTTGCATGTTTATATTCACAAATAATATTACACATATATTTTAAAACTTTGCTTCTAACAACAGTATGTAAGCATTATTTAAACCCTTTAGCAATCTAGCTTGGTGTGTCACTGTAGAATCATTACAAATGAGCCAATCTACTTCTGTACGCACCCATGTTGTGAAATGTCCACATTCACTGGATGCCCCTTCATGAAAAATAATTGCACATGTTTTAAATCTTTTGTTACTAACAGAAACTTGACCACATTTATAATTCTTTATTGACATGCTATTTATTTATTTTGTTTATTTATTTATTGCATTTGTTACATGCCCAAACCCTTAGGTATCCTGGCAAGGTTACAGAGAGCTTGTTAAACATTTGTCAATAGACCATTGCAGCTTAATTACAGGGATATTTACAACAAGGCAGTGGTACAAGTACAACGATATTTACAATAAGGAAGGGATACAACACAGATAAGTACAAGTACAAACATATTTACAGAAAAGCAGAAGTACAATATAGGTACAGAATTATTTACAAATACTAGGGTGGTGGCTTTATTTGTATTGGGTAAATAACCACGTTTTTAGCAGATTTCTGAAGCCCGTGAAGGTTTCCTCTTTTTTGATGCTGAGTGGGAGGGAGTTCCAAAGTTTGGGGGCTAGATATTGGAAGCTACTGCCACCTGCTTTAGTATTTTTGTAGCGGGGTGTTGCTAAAAGTAAATGGTTATTAAATCTTAGGCATCTAGTGAGTTATTTTTTGGCTATAGCGTTGTTCAAGTAGATGAGGCATTTTTATGGAGGCATTTGAAGGTGATGCATAGAGTTTTGAAAATGACTCTAGCTTTGATAGTCAGCCAGAGGTGATCTCTTCAGGTCTTGGATATATGATCAGATTTTCTTATTCCAAGGGCGGCCCGTAGGACTTTGTTTTGTATTAGTTGTAATTTGTTGAGGTTCGCAATGGATGTATCGAGTAGCAACACATTGCAGTAGTCAAGTTTTGATAAATCAAAACCCTGGCCATAGTAATGCTGTTAGTAGGGGTCAAGAACTGTCGGCCTAGGGCAATTAGTTTGGGGGTATAAGAGGTAGATGATGAAAGAGTCCTAATGTGTTTAGCCATTGTGTGGTTCGCATCCAAGTAGACTCCTAAAGTTTTTACTTGTTTCAATACAGGTTTCATAGTACCGTCAATGTTGATGGAGTAGTAATCTGGATGAAGTACACCTATTTTTGACTGGGAACCGATGATGAGAATCTCTGTCTTCTCATCACTGAGGCAGAGACTATTTAGTGCCATTCAATTTTGTATTATGGCATAGATTTTGTTGATAGTTAGTGTATCTTGGGTGTACTTTCCTGAGAGAGGGATGAGGATCTGGTTGTCATCTGCAAAGTTGGTGTAGATAACACCCATCTCATCTACAGCTGAGAAGAGAAGCTTCGTGTATGTGTTATAGAGGGTGGGTGAGAGGCAAGAGCCTTGAGGTACTCCAATGGGGACTGGATGGGGTCTTGCCTATAGAAACTCTGGAAGTTTGTGCAGTTAGGAAAGATTCTGGGGGTAATTCATAGAATTTAGCGCACAAGTGGCGCACGCGGCTGGCGCACAGAGTGCACGTGTGGCAGTCTGTGGCAGTCTGCACCAGCCGCGTGTGCCTAAACCCATTTTAGCGCACAGCGTATTCATGGATACTTACATCCATAACCAGCCGTGGCGCAGAGTGGCGCAGCGACCCTGCAGCAGTGCCAGTTATGCCCTCAACCCCGCCCAGTGTGCCAAAAACATTACCAAAATCCAGTACATGGCACAAAGGCCAGTGGACCAGCATACAGTGCCCCAACCACGAAAACGCGTGGAAAACACCCTGCGCACCCCTCAGAATACACCTACCCCATTCGCGCCAGCGAAATCATGTGGAAAACTCCCAGCGCACCCCTTTGAATATGTACACCCAGCTCGCGCTAGTGAAATCATGTGTAAAACTCCCCACACACCCCTCTGAAAATGCATACCCCGCTCGCGCTCACAAAATCACCTGTAAAACTCCCCACGCACCACGCACACCTTGGAATTGCACGAGCGTGATACGTGAATTCTGGGGGTGCACGGTAGTTTTACATGTGATTGTCCTGGCACGAGAGTGGTGCGTGTATTCCTGGGGTGCGTGGGGAGTTTTACGGGCGATTTTGCTAGCGCGAGCGGGGTACACGTATTCTGGGGGTGCGCGGGGAGTTTCACACGTGATTTGGCAGTGTTTTCCCTCCCGGGTGTGGACCCCCCTCCCCATGCTCCGCAGGCAGCCCACACCACAGGGGACCACCCCACACCCATGGCCATGCCCCCCAGGCAGCCCATCACCCCATACCATGTCCCGCAGGCAGCCCACACCACAGGGGACCACCCCACACCCCTGGCCATGCCCCCAGGTAGCTCATCACCCCAGTCCATGCCCCACAGGCAGCCCATCACCCCATACCATGCCCCGCAGGCAGGCCACATGGCACCATGCACTTGGGAGCCCCGACTCATGTCCCTCACCCCACCCACCATTGACGGGCACCTGCCAGTGGGCCCCGACTCATGTCCCCCACCCCACCCCCAGTGACGGGCATCTGCCAGCAGGCCCCGACTCACGTCAAGTATGCACAAGTCTGGAACTATATACAATGGAAGTCCAAAGGGTCCATGATCCCCAAAAAAAAGGAAATCTACAAAAAAGTCCTATGAATAAAAAACTATATACATAAAGTGGAGTCCATGAACTCCAAAAAAAAGATAAAACAAAGGAAACCTAACCCTAAAGAACTATGTACAAAGGCGGCGGGCAAGTCCTACGGCTCACTTTTTGATGTTCCGGGCCAGGGCATCATTGAACTCCACATCGATGTTCCGGAGGCGGGCCTCTTCCCTGGCCTTGAGGTCTCACAGGGATGCAGCCATGGCCTCCTCCAACTCCCTGCGAGTTGCCTCGAGGCACTCAGCCCGCCTCAATGCTCTGGGCATGGAGTTCACCACCCTGACCATAGTGAGTCGTGTCTCCTCCGCTCACACATCTATCTCCCAATCCAGGATCCTCCTGCCCTCCGGCCAATACCTGCCCCTTTGATGTTGATGACCCCGAGCCATCATGGCTCCCACCCTGAGCCTGCTTCTGCCGTGCATGTGCCCTGTCTGTCGATGCCTGCACGTCCTCCTCTTGCTGGGGTCCAGTTGGTGGGGTGGCCACCCCTGCTTGACTTCTGAAACTCGACTAGAGCAGGGATGTGTCCACCACCAGCCTGGCTGCTGGCTCAGGGGCAGCTCCACAGGGTGCCCAGTTGATACTTGGGCAGGAAGATGGCACAGAGCACCACTGGAGCATAGGGGGTTCAGTTGAGGAGGGGGTCGCTAGAAGATCCAGCACATGGAGGAACCCAGCGCCGGTGACCTGTCCTACTAGGCTGACACGGTCAATGAAGTATTCGAAATGACGTGCAGTGTCCTCACGAGAACTCTGCACGTCATCCCGAATACCATGTTGGCGCAATGCCACCCCAGCTAGGACAGGCTCAATCTGGTCACGGATTGCCATGTCCGCAGGGAGAGGAAGGGCAGTTGTTCTTCGCGCATCGCCTCCCTGGAAATGGGTCTGGACGAAGGCATCCCTGCTGGTGTGGGATGATGCAGTCACAGGATCGGGGACAGGATTACAGACAGGCACCTCCGTTGTGACCTGTGCTGCCTCCTGTCCCTGCCCTTGGACTGCACCACTAGCACCAGTGGAATCCCCCCTCCAGGCCCCATGCGTGGGCCTTCCACGGCCTCCTCCTCAACCGAACCCCCACCAACCTGGATGACTCCATGCCATCTTCCTCCATAGGCCCCTATGGGGGCTCAGCTGCCCCTACTGCTGCCGAGGAGTCCACCTCCAACCTCCGACTCTTGGACCTTCCCTCGGCAGTTGCGGCCATGGACGCGGCACCAGTCTCCTCACTCCTGAAAGAGATGACTATGTGGGAGGAGACCTGGACCTTGCCTCTCCGGCTGGCGGTGGGATCCCTGCCGCTGTGCTCCACAGCACCATCTCCGCCCTCTTCATCAGTCAACGCTGCTGACAGGGAGAGACATAACACAGGCATCAGGGCACTCTGTACAATGGTCCGATACACACATGACAGTTGCACATGAGTGGCAGTGTCAAACTTCACAGATGGCATCACACTCCCCAACACTCATATCATTTGAACCCACACACATGCACAAATTGACAGGAATGGTGCATCAGGCAGCAGCATCCATACACACACAACAGCATGAACATCTGAAGGTTGGCATGACATCACACACAACATGGGGAGTGCCTAACACATGCACACACGCCAACAGACAGACATGCATCTGTACATATCCACCACCTGTCACAGTACAATCATCGGCAACTATGTCACATCTGCCAATTGGGTTCCTACATGTCTGTGTCACATGCATCCATGGCATATCACAGTCACACACGTGTCAATCACATACACACACGTATGTTGTCACATACATGAAGGTGGAACCAGCATCCATGTGTCACACCCCAACCATGCCATAGTACATAAACAGAAATGCTGACATGTGTGCATCTCCACATGCAGTTGTGCATTATGCTTTGGAACACATACACTATTGATGTGCATCACACATGACAGGACTCACATGCAGCACGGTCATGTCCCTGCACATACACATCCATACATGGGCCTTTTCAGACATATGTCCAAGCTGAACACTCCTGGCACACCTCAACATGCACTGTGTCCAATAAGTACGCATGGACACTTACCACTCGACTCCGGACCGGTCTGCCTCTCGAGGACCTGGCGGTGAAGTGCTGGGTTAATGCGTTCCAGGACACTCATGTCGTCGGTGGTAAGTTGGACCTGGCACCTCACTGCATCTGCTGCTACCAAGAGGCGCCGGGCCTTTCTGAGGGTCCTGGACCTGAAGTCCTCCCAGTGCTTACGGATGTGTAGTAGGTCGCGGGTTGCCACCCCCTCTGCGTTGATGGCAACCATGATGTCCTTCCAGATCATCTCCTGTCCATCCTTGTTGGCGCGTCTTCTTCCGTAGAGGGAAGCATAATGCACCAGGACTTGCTCGACCAGGATGCCAACCTCTCCTGCTGTGAAGCTGGCAGCCCTCTGCCTCTGTGGCTGTGGGTTGCCAGTGGTCTCCGATGGTGTTTGCCCCAACATGGCAACCCCCGAGGCAGGTGTGGGTGGGTAACTGGGTCCTGGTGCTGGGCTGTGGAGCGATGGAACTGCAGTCACAAGTCTTCTGTTCTAGCAGGGGTGGTCACAGCAACTGGACCCCTGCAGATGGCTGACGTGCAGGCACCAAATAGCAGGGCACGTGGCCAGCAGGCTGGCAGGCAGCAGCAGATGGCTGGTCGGAGTTGGCTCAGGGCTCTGGGGGGCAGGAAAATGGCCTTCTGGTCAGGAGCGTGGTTTTACGTGTGTTGTCGCGTGGCCAGCTTGATACGGAGTGATTTGGCACGTGAAAAAACAGCATGTCAGCGTGTAATTCGAGGAAAGGCCCTTAGCGCGTAAGCGCGTATGTGATGTAACAAGTGCCGGCATTTCCCTCGGCACGGGTTAAAGGTCCCATGTGGGTTTCCATTGCTCTGTATGTGCTTTTCGTGGAGAGCGGTGCATGTGTTTTCCAGACGTTGGGGGTCACATGCTATTACTTCACAGCGACTAGTGTGTGTACTTCTTCTTTTGGTGGTGGTGTTGCCTATGCGTTCTTCTTCTACACGCAAGGCAGACGGTGAGTCGCGCATGCTATTTTTCCCACTGTGTGTGTCCCTGTTTGTCGCGTACCACTTTTTTCAGTCATACTAGCCCGCGTGTTGATTACATACTCATTTTTTGTGTTCCTGCCTGCCACAACGTGCTGCCTGTGTTTTTTTACATGCACGTAGGCTACAGGGGTCGCATGTCTCTTTTTCTTGCTATTTTGGGATGCCTGAGCATTGTGTGACCCGTCATAAGGGGCCACAGGCAGCCTTGCAGGAGCACAGGGGTGCTTTTTGCATCACGTTCCTTGCCCCCCACCCAAGTTTCCCAGGACTATTGTTGTGTGCACCTCCCATTGGTACTTGTATATGTTTGCCATGGTTGGGAGGCCACAAAAGCTGAGGGGCGTCTCAGTTGGGCAGCCTCCACGTGCCCTTTCCACTCACATGCGCAGCGCCTGTGCGTGTGGTTGGGGATGTGGGGGCAACACCATGTCCACCGGTACGCCCCGCCGTGTTGCAACATTGTGCAGGACACATGCTGCCACAATGATCCTGCACACTACTGGGGGTGCATACAGTAGCTGCCCGCCAGAACGGTCAAGGGACCAAAAGCATGACTTGAGCACTCCAAATGTGCTCTCCACTATGGGTCCGGTTGCAATATGGGCTGTGTTGTATTTTACCTGGGGTGGGGTGGTGGTGTTGGTGTCATCATGTGGGAGCTCAGAGGGTAGGCACTGTCCCCTGGGGAGGTGATAATGGTTGTCATTAGTTTGATTTGTGTTTTTGTCTGTGTGTGACATGCATGCATGTGCACAGGCATTTGTACTCACCAATGAGCCATGTGTCACCATGCTTCACAGCTTCCAGGTCCTGGCTCAGGGTGGATATTCTGTATATGAAACTGTCATGGGTGGACCGAGGATAGTTAGCATTGACAGAGGTGATGATCCCCTGTGCATCGCATACTACATGCACATTGATGGTATACCAGTGCTTGCGGTTGCAGTGGATATTCCCTGTGGCCCTAGGTGGACATAGGTCCACATGGGTGCAATCTAGGGCACCGGGCACTTTGGGGAAGTGTGCTACCCTGTAAAAGTGCTGGACCATGGCCTGCCTTTCTGAGGGTGTTCTGGGCATGTATATGTGCCTGCGGACTGAGGGTTGCGCAGTCATGATTGCCAACACCTGGTGAAGGCAGCGTGATTGCATGGGCTGTGAGATCTGCCCACTATGGCAGTGGTCCACTGAAATGACCCAGTGGCCAAGAAATGAAGTACATTGAGCACCCTTTCCAAGGGGCTCAGTGCTTGTGAGCTCAAGGTGGGTGATGTGAGGTCATCCTCCCACTCCTGGACCAGGTCTAGGATGATATGAGGTGGAAACCTATTCCTGCCATAGACATGGTCATCATGCATCCCAATAAGGCTGGTCCTTGACAAAAAAATGTGGGGCCTGGCTATTCTCCTCCTGCAGTGTCCCATGATCAGTGCTGCGAGAAATGGGACATTCATCATAGCTGAATATATGTGTTTGTTGTTTGTGTGCACTTTTATAATGTGCGGGGACGCTACTGCCTGCCTTCGTGTGGCGGACGTGTTTAGGCCTGTGCGTGTCTTTTGCCGTGCACAGGTTTCCCCTATACGATTCCATGAATACGTTTAGTTTGCGTGCGTGTGGGCGTTCGGTGTACTTCCCAGCAGTACTTCCCCAGTTACGCCCTTATTTTCACGCATTGTTACCCATTCCACATGTTCCGCCCCGTGTTCCGCCCCCTGCGCTAACATTGTGTGCTTTCATTGTGCGCATCACGCACAGCATTCGGGATGTTGCAGTGACATGTGCGCCCATCTGTGCCACGCACGGATTTGGCGCCCATCCCGGGGAAAACACGCGCAGGGCCTTACATGAATCGCACACGTGCGTGTGCGCTTGCTTTTTCACGCTTGCGCCACAAATTTCGGTGCACATTTGTTCAATGAATCGGCCCCTTAATCCACATGGTGGCGTCAGTAGAGAAGTTTAAATCTTTAGCTAAGGTGGAGCAGAGTTTATTGTGATCCACAAAGTCGAACACTGTGGATAGATCCAATTAGAGGAGAATGCAGAGTTTTCCTGTGTCCCTGATGGTATCCATCTGGATTTTCAGGTCCAGGAGGGCCTTTTCCATGCTATGATTAGGTCTGAAGCCGGATTGTCTGGTACCAAGGAGCTGGTTATGTTCCAGATGCGCTTGGACTTGATTGTAAGCTATTTTGTCGAGGATTTTGAGTAAAAATGGAACTGTTGTTATTGGCCTGTAATTGTTAGGCACAGAGGGATCTAGGGCCGCTTTTCTTAGAAGGGGTGTAACCCAGGCTTCTTTAATACTGGCTGGAACCAGTTTGGCATTAAAGGAAGCTTTGACAAAGTTGGTTATGATGGTGTGAGTGTATGGGCACATGATTTAACTACTTGCGCTGGGAAGGAGTCTCCTTTGCAGCTCGAGGCTTTGAGTTTAGAAATGGTGTCAAGCACTTATTCTTGGAAGACTGGGGTAAAGTAGAAAAAGGGTTAGTATTCTCATTAGAATTCAGGAGGTTGCTGCCAGTGGTGGATTTGTCGGCTAGTAGTTGCTTTTTAGTTGTAATTTTGTTTTGTAGAAGATCAATCTTGGTGGCTGGGGCATCTTGACTCTGCTGGAATTAGTAGAATTTGTTGCCGGGGCAGGATTTTCTAGTTTTTTTAGGATTTAAAAAAGTTCTTTTGAATCAGAAGCAGCGTTACTGATTCGAGCATTTTCGGCATTAGCTTTGTAGGTGACAATGGCTGTTTTATAGTATTTGTTTGCCTCCTGGAAGGCTTTTCCAGACTCTGTGGTGGGGTGTTTTCTGAAGGCATGTTCGAGGGCGCGTTTAGTTCTCCTAAGTGTAACTAGGTCATCATTGAACCAAAAACACAATTGTTTGCCGGTGCGTTTTGTTTTAGTGGTAAGAGGAGCTACGGCATTGATGGTAGAGGTGAGACAGTTATGGTAAGTGTCTGCTAGTAGACAAGGGTCGTCACTGGAAATTGACATGGTGTCTAAGGCTTTAGTAAGCATAGGGACTAGGTTTTCAGGTGTAAGCTTGCGAAGATTACTAGTTTCGTAGGAGTTGGTTATTTTGGGTTATTTAACTAAGAGTGAACTTGGTGTTGTGGTGGTCCGTCCAGTCTAGGGGAGAGATTGAGTCAATAGTTATGACAGTATTGAGTGAGAGGATCCAATCTAATGTTCTTCCTTTAATGTGAGTGGGGGCATTCACTAGTTGAATAAAACGCATATCCTAAAGGGCGGAGTGCAGTGCTTCTGCTTTACGGTGTAGGTTATCATTAAATCCTATGTTCAAATCTCCAAGAATGACACTTTTGGTGTTAGGTTTGATGAGTGGAGCTAATAGTAATGGGATGTCTACTTCTGGATGGCTGTTGGAATTTGTAGATCTATAGATCACTACTAGATTAATGGTTGTTTTTTCATTAGTGGAAAATTTGGCTAGGAGTATTTCGTAGCCTGCAATATTTTCAATGGGGCAGGATCTCAGTTGGAGTTAGGTCTTGGCCATGATGGCAACACCGCCTCCATGCGAGTGGGTCCTGTCAGTTCTAAGGATGGTGTAGTCTGGTGGAATTGTGGGTGTCAAGAGAGGACCAGAAGCTTGGTGAAGCCAGGATTCTGTGACTGTGAGGAGGTCAAGTTCTAGTTCTATGATACAGTCATGTATTTCAATGGTGTGAGCTCCTAGAGAACAGGCATTTATGAGGGCACCTTGAAAGCTGGTAGGAGGTTTCTGCCTGGGGGTATCTGCCATCATAGGGGTCATTAGACCTGAAATGGAAGTTTGTTTGCTATTAGTTTTGGACTTATGGTGGTAGCGGTGCACCATGGGCAGTGTCTGCCTGGATGATTTGGGGTCATGTGTGACGAAGTTAGCACGATACAGGGTTCATAATCTTAAATTAATTTTCCTACCATCTACACTGTCTTTGAAACATAATCAATACATATTAAAAACTAGATTTTGCAGTGTTGGTTGTAAATCACAACCACAGTCACTGCATTGCATATCATGGAATGCTTTAATTACAAGATCAGAAAAGTGTACATTTTTCAGATCAGGCACAAGCAGATAAACACATCTTTCACAGAGATCTGGATTACAATAAACTTCCTTACATTTTGGACACATATGATTCCACTTGTAACTAATTCCTACAAACCTATCTACATTAACAGTTGTGTTCACTAATAAATCAAAGACAATCATTAAACATTCTTGACTATCTTCCTGTGGATTTTCAGAACATTGTTGATTTCCACTTGCAACAGCTACTACAGCTTGTACATTTCAGACTGACATTGCCAAATGTAAACTGTGTTGATATTCATCTACAGATATTTTAAGAATGGAAAGGTCCACACATTGCTGCTACTCTGCTGTGCAATCTATTTCTGGCATCAATGGAGCCATTTGAAACAACATACACAAAGCTGCAATACAATAGAATTCAACTCCTTTTTCATTACTAAATCTGCAATGAGAGTATGTTATAGTGAATGACTCTCCAACGCCGTTAAATTCTGTTGTTGTTTAGTCTTACAAGGACTGATTTAATTTGAATGTGCTTTCACTGACTCTTTACATTTCCTGGAACAGTGCTTTACAGCTACAGGTATAAGGTTCAGGTGATGAGCATACAGTACACGCAAACTATTATATTCTTCAATGCAAGAAATGTCAGCTGTACATTTTCTTTCATCAAAGTTTATTAACAATAAACCTTTTATATTTTTCACACGTGACACAGCTACATGTGACATTTCTTATTTAAACATGTTATGACTAATGTCAATAAGTACTTCTTCTAAAGTCAACCCTTGTGATTTATGAATAGTTATTGCATAAGCAGAGCACAACGGAAACTGCACTTGTCATAAAGGTAGCCTTAAAAAACAAGAAATATGCAGAGGTCCGATAAATGAAGTGAGTTCCTTTTTAACAATCAAACTTAACTTCAACATGTTCAATGTTGATGTACTGTGTACTGTGAGGACAAGTGTGAAATGCAATCACTCTTCCCATCGCTCCATTGACTAGACCAATGTCTACATTCAAGTTCCTCTTTAACATTACACGTGCATTGATGGACAGTTTTAAAACCTCTTCCAGACCTGTTGTTTTAGAAATTGAATTCTCTAGTTCACCTAATCAAGCTTTTGTCTCTTATCCAACTCTAAAGGTATAACATGACCATGTAAAACATCACACAATTGTATCTCTACTATATTCTGTTTCTCTGACAGTAGCATTGTAGAGTTAAACTTGTTACACTCTGCAAGTGTGCACATCAAACCAACACAAGGAATGTTTATTTCCTTAAGTGTCAACGTGAGATCCAACAGACTGCAATCTGCATGAAACATGTTAGTAATCAATGTTCCCTTTAAGACTGCTGTCACATTTTCCTCAAGAACACCTATGTAAATCATATTAAGCATGTATGCATACTCTAAGTCTGCAGATTGCCTCATATTAATGCTAAGTTCCTGGAATTCAAAACAATTTCAAAGGTTAAAATGACCAATATGTCATATACTTTTTTGACTATCCATAGATTGCAGCCTTATGAAAACTGGTTGAACTTTCACATGAGTTAATTGTCAGAAGTCTCTCTCCAAAAACAAGTACATGTTTAA